>NC_142463.1:10214736-10366251 GCF_049115385.1 Moschus berezovskii
AATTCTGTGAGAGAATTTGTTCTCTCACAGTTCTGGAGGCTAGATGTCTGAAATCAAGATGTTGGCAAGTGATGTTCTCTCTGAAGGCTCCAGGGAAGAATCCTTTCTTGCCTCTTCCAGCTTCTGGTAGATCGATTTGTGTTCCTTGGTTTGTGGCGGTATAACTCCAGTTTTTCCGTCCATTTTCACACTGCCACCTTCTCTCTGTCTTCAGTGTCTTCTAAGGATATTCTTCATTGAATTTAGAGCCCATCCTAATTCAGAATGATCTCATTTCAGGATCTTTATCTGTCTTCATTACATCTGCAAAACCGATTTTGCACACATTCTGAGGTTCTGGGTGGACATATATAGGGGCCACAATTCAACCCACTCTAGTTAGCTATGTGGGACTACTGTGGAATGGAAACATCATGTTCATTCCATATGCAAAATACATTCACCTTCATCAAGAGACTTCACTTTCTCTTCACTTTCTTCCATTAGAGTGGTATCATCTGCATGTCTGAGGTTGTTGACATTTGTCCCAGTAATCTAGATTCCACCTTGTGCTTCGTCCAGCCTGGCATTTTGTGTGATTTACTCTGTGTGTAAGTTAAATAAGGAGGCTGACAATACATAGCATTGACGTACTGCTTTCCCATTTTTGAACCAGTCCATTGTCTTATATCTGGTTCTGTTATTTCTTGACTTACATACAGGTTTCCTAGGAGACAGGTGAGGTGGTCTGGTAGTCCCGTCTCTTAAGAATTTTCCGCAGTTTGTTGTGATCCACGTAGTCAAATGATTTTTGTAGTCAATGAAGGAAAAGTAGGTGTTTTTCTGGAATTCCCTTTTTCTATGATCCAGTGGATATTGGCAATTTGATCTCTGGTTCCATTGCCTTTTATAAGTCCAGCTTTTACATTTGGAAGTTCTCGGTTCATGTACAGCTGAAGCCTAGCTTAAAGTATTTTGAGCATAACTTTGCTACCTTGTGAAATGAGCACAATTGTATGATAGTTTGAACATTCTTCTACATTGCCTTTCTTTGGATTTGGAATGAAAACTGACCTTTTCCAGGTCTGTGGCCATTACTGAGTTTGCCAGCTTTGCTGACATACTGAGTGCAGTATTTTAACACCATCATTTTTTAAGATTTGAAATAGCTCAGCTGGAATTCCATCACCTCCACTAGGTTTGTTTGTGGTAAAGATTCCTAAGGCCCCCTCAACTTCATACTCCAGGATGTCTGGCTCTAGGTGAGTGACCTCACCATCGTGGTTATCTGGGCCATTAAGACATTTTTGAATAGTTCTGTATATTCTTGCCACCTCTTCTTAATCTCTTCTGCTTCTGTTAGGTCTGTACCATTTCTGTCCTTCATTGTGCCCATCTTTGCATGAAATGTTCCCTTGCTGTCTCCAATTTTCTTGAAAAGATCTTTTGTCTTTCCCATTCTATAGCTACATTTCTTTGCATTGTTCACTTAAAGAAGTCTTTCTTACCTCTCCTTGCTATTCTCTGGGACTCTGCATTCAGTTGGGTTTATCTTTCCCTTTCTCCTTTGCCTTTCACATCTCTTCTTTTCTCTGCTATTTGTAAGGCCTCCTCAGACAATCATCTTGGCCTTGTTGCATTTCTTTTTCTTGGGGATGGTTTTGATCACTGCCCCCTGCACGATGTTATGAACCTCTGTCCATAGTTCTTCAGGCACTCTGTCTACCAGATCTAATCCCTTGAATCTATTTGTCACTTCCACTGTATAATCATAAGGGATTTGGTTTCATCCCTGGGTAGCTTACAAGGTAAAGGATCTGCCTGCAGTGCAGGATCTGGGTTTGATTCCTGGGTCGGGAACATCCCCTGGAGGAGGAAATGGCAACCCACTCCAGTATTCTTGCCTGGAGAATCCCATGGACAGAGGAGCCTGATGGACTATAGTCCATGGGGTCACAAAGAGTTTTACACGACTGAGTGACTAAACACTACCTGAATGGTCTAGTGGTTTTCCCTGCTTTCTTCAATTTAAGCCTGAATTTTGCAAGAAGGAACCCGTGATCTGAGGTCAGCTCTAGATTTTATTTTTACTGATTATATAGAGCACTCCATCTTTGCTTGCAAAGAATATAATTAATCTGATTTTGATATTGACCATCTGTTAATGTCCATGTGTAGAGTTGTCTCTTGTCTTCTTGGAAGAGGGTGTTTGCTTTGACAAGTGTGTTCTCTTGGCAAAACTGTTAGTCTTTGCCCTGCTTCATTTCGTACTCCAAGGCCAAACTTGCCTGTCACTCCAGGTATCTCTTGACTTTCTCCTTTTGCATTCCAGTCCCCTGTGATGAAAAGAACATCTTTTTTTTATATTCTAGAAGGTTTTGTAGATTTTCGTAAAACTTTTCAACCTCAGCTTCTTTGACATTAGTGATTGGAGCCTAGACTTGGATTACTGTGGTGTTGAATGGTTTGCCTTGGAAACGAGTAGAGATCATTCTGTTGTTTGTGAGATTGCATGCAAGTACTGCATTTGGGGCTCTCTCTTTGTGATGGCTACTCCATTTCTTCTAAGGGATTCTTGCCCACAGCAGTAGATATAATGGTCAGCTGAATTAAATTCGCCTATTCTGGTCCAGTTTAGTTGACTGATTCCTAAAATGTTGGTGTTCCCTTTTGCCATCTCCTACTTGACCACGTCCAACTTATCTTGATTCATGGACCTGACATTCCAGGTTCCTTTGCAATATTTTCTTTACAGCATTGGACTTTCACCACCAGGCACATCCACACCTGAGTGTCGTTTCCGCTTTGGCCCAACCTCTTCTTCTTTCTGGAGCTTTTCTCTGCTCTTTCCTAGTAGCATTTTGGACACTTAACACTGGGGATTTATATTCCAGTGTAATATCTTTTTGCCTTTTCATATTGTTCATGGGGTTCTCAAGGCAAGAATACTGGAGTGGTTTGCCATTGCCTTCTCCAGTGGACTGTCTATTGTTATAACTCTCCACTGTGATCCATCTGTCTTGAGTGACCCAAACCTGGGTCTCCTGCATTGCTGGCAATTATTGTATGCATCACCAGGGAACCCCTTCAAATTCCACATTTTAAGATATTTATTGCAGCAAAATGCCTCTGTGTTCCAAGGGAACTTGGTGGCTTTAAACAACAGAAATTTATTTCTGCACAGTTCTGGAGGCTAGAAGTCCAAAATCGAGGTGTCAGCAGGGCCATGCCTCGTCTGAAGACTCTGGGAAAGAATCCTTTGTCTCTTCTACCCTCTGGTGGCCCCACATGTTCTTTGGTTTATGTGGCAACATAATTCCAGTCTTTCCCTCCATCTTCACACAGCCTTCTCTTTGTTCTTTTCCGTCTAAGGATGATCGTCATTGGATTTAGGGCCCAACCCAAACGAAGGTGATTTCGTTTCAAGATCTTTATATCTGCAAAGAAGTTTATTTCAAAGAGGTCACATTCTGAGATTCTGGGTACACAGATCTTTTGGGGGCCACAGTTTAACCTACAGCAGGATCTTTTACTTCCTGAATCCTTTTTAAAGATTATTTTTTTATGTTTAAACAATTACTTTAAAAATTTCTTATGTCTTCAGTTCAGTCACTTAGTCGTGTATGACTCTTTGTGACCCCATGGACTGCAGCATGCCTGGCTTCCCTGTCCATCACCAACTCCCGGAGCTTGCTCAAACTCATGTCCGTTGAGTCGGTGATACCATCCAGCCATCTCATGCTCTGTTGTTCCCTTTTCCTCCTGCCTTTGATCTTTCCCAGCATCAGGGTCTTTTCCAGTGAGTCAGTTCTTCACATCAGGTGGGTCAAAGTATTGGAACTTCAGCTTCAGCATCATTCCTTCCAATAAATTTTCAGGACTGATTTTCTTTAGGATTGACTGGTTTGATCTCCTTGCTGTCCAAGGGACTCTGAAGAGTCTTCTCCAACACCACAGTTCAAGAGCATCAGTTCCTAGATACCCAGCTTTCTTTATGGTCCAACTCTCAAATCCATATATGACTACTGGAAAACCATAGTTTTGACTAGACGGACCTTTGTTGGCAAAGTAATGTCTCTGCTTTTTGATATGTTGTCTAGGTTTATCATAGCTTTTCTTCCAAGGAGCAAACGTTTTTAAATTTCATGGCTGTAGTCACCATCTGCAGTGATTTTGGAGCCCTCGAAAATAAAGTCTCTCACTGTTCCCATTGTTTCTGCATCTATTTGCCATGAAGTGATGGGACCGGATGCCATGATCTTAGTTTTCTGAATGTTGAGTTTTAAGCCAACTTTTTCACTCTCCTCTTTCACTTTCATCAAGAGGCTCCTCAGTTACTTTTCGCTTTCTGCCATGAGGGTGGTGTCATCTACATATCTGAGGTTATTGATATTTCTCATGGCAACCTTGATTCCAGTTTTTGTTTCATCCATCCCGGCATGTCTAATGATGTACTCTGCATATAAGTTAAACAAGCAGGGTGACAGTTTCCCAATTTGGAACCAGTCCATTGTTCCATGTCTGATTCTGTTGCTTCTTGAAATATATATGATGTCCAGTTTATCATTTTAATCGTTTAAAATGTATAAGTCAGTGGCATTTGATACATTAACAATGTTGTGCAACTGTCACCACTATTTCATCCCAAACAAACTCTGTATATTCATTAAGGTATTAGTCTCCATTGCCCTTTTCTCCAGCCTTTGGTGTGTTTGCTGCTTAATTTAGGTATTTCATATAAGTGAAATCTTAAGTATTTGACCTTTGGTGTCTGGCTTATTTTACATAGCATAATGTTGTAGGATATGTCAAAACTTCATTTTTTTAAATGGCTGAATGATAGTCCTTTATATGTATATAACACATTTTGTTTTATCTGTTCCTCTGTTGATAGTTGGCTGTTTTTACCTTTTGGCTGTTGTGAAAAATGCTAGTGTAAACATTGCCATACGAGTATTTGAGTTCCTTCCTGCATTTTTTGGTTGAAATGAATTTGCTGGGTCATATAGAAATTTTATGCCGGTCGTTTTGAGGAATCTTCAAACTTTGCGACAGAGGCTGCAGTAATTTCCATTCTCACTAGCAATTCATGAGTGTTCTGAACTCTACATCCTCACCAGTACTTGTTCTTTTCTTTTGGTAATAGCGATCCTGGTGGTTGTGAAGTATATCTCTTTGTGGTTTTCCCCCCCAGTTTTATTGAGATCTAATTGACATACCAGATTGTAGAAGTTTAAGGTATACAGTATAAGGATTTGACTCCCATAAATCATGAAATGATTATCATAGTAAGTTTAGTGAACATCCATCATCTCGTACAGATACAGACTTAGAAAAAAAGTTTTTTCTTGTAATGAGAACTCTTAGGACTTATTCTCTTAACAACTTCCATATGTAGTATACAGCAGTGTTAATTTTATTTATCATGTTGTATATTCATTGTGGTTTTCATGTTTTTTCCAAGTAAAATTTACAGTATTCAGTTGTACAGTAGGGTGATTAAATTACACACACACACACATATATATATACATTCTTTTTCAGATTCTTTTCCAATATAGGTTATTAAAAGATGTTGAATATAGTTCCTTGTGCCGTTCAGCAGGTACTTGTTGTTTATCCATTTTTATATATGGTACTGTGTATCTATTAATCCAAATTCCTAATTTATTCCTCATTGTGTGTTTGCTGTTGTTGTTTTTTTGGCTGCCCTGCATAGCTTGTGGGATTTTAGTTCCCCAGCTAGGGACTGGGATTGAACCTGGCCCTTAGCATTGAGAGCATAGAGTGTTGAACACTGGACCCCTAGGGAAATCCCTGATTTGATTACTGTGGTTTGTAAGAAGTTTGAAATTGGAAAGTATAAGTCCTCCAACTTTGTTTTTTTTTCTAGATTGTTTTGGCTTTACTTTGGGTCTTTTAAAATTCATAAGAACTTTAGGATTTTTGTTGATTTCTGCAGTAAGTGCCATTGGAATTTTGATAGATATTGGATTCAATCTGTGAATCTGCTGAGTAGTATGTTTCATCCCAGCACTATTAAATGTTGTAATCAGTGAACATGGGATACCTTCCAATTTACTTAGGTCTTCTTTAATTTCTTTCAGCAGTGTTTTGTGCAGGTCCCTCAGTGTGTAAGTTTTACACCTCCTTTGCTACAGTATCAGTCAGAGTAATAGACCACATTGATAGAATGAAGGGAAAAAGCATGATAATCTTTGTTGATGTAGGAGAAAAAAAGCATTTGCAAAGATTCAACACCCTTTTATAAAAACACTCAAGAAACTAGGAATAGAAGGAAACTTTCTCAATATGATAAAGTCTATATATGAAAAATCATACCTAACATCATATTTGATGATGAAAGACTGAAAAAATTTCCCCTCAGAATAAGACAGAGATGCCCTTTTTTGGCATTTCTGTTCAATGTGGTATATGAAATTTTAGCCAAAGCATTTAGGCAAGAAAGAAATAAAAGGTCCAAATTGAAAAGAAAGAAGTAAAACTATTTACAGGGGATATGACCTTGTATGTAGAAGCCTCTAAAAATCCTCCTCCTCCCCAAAATAAGCCCTCTGAGAAATTAAAGTTCAGGATACCAAAAAATACAAAGAAATTAGTTTTATTTCTATATACTAGCAATGAACAACCCTGAAAGGAAATCAAGAAAATGATTTCATTTATATTACAATCAAAAATAATAAAATACTTGTATTTATCCTTTTGACTTAATTCTAGTAGTCCTGGAGTCTTCCCTTTTTGGCCAAAAAGATGTTCCCTGGCTCGTTGGCTCATCTTGTATATTACCATTTCAGATTTGGAATTAACTCCAAGAACTTAAATTTTAAGTGGGAAATGGTAGTTATAGACCATAGACTGAACTCAGGCAAGTCTTTTGACTTTGGAGTTTTTTGAGATGGTATCAGCTGAATATTTCCCATTCACTCATTATTCACACCTATGCTTTCCTTCTGTTTCACCACTGAAATTCTCTTTAAAATCACCGAAATGACCTAATAATCACCAAGTCTAATGGATGCTTTTTCAGATCTTTCCTTTTTTGATCTTTGTTAAACATCTGACCCTATTACAGATTGATTGTTTCCTTGAAACTTCTCCCTTAGGATAAGGTGGCATTTTCATGGTTCTTCTCTTGAATTGCTTCTTTTC
Source organism: Moschus berezovskii (assembly GCF_049115385.1). Lineage (NCBI taxonomy): Eukaryota > Metazoa > Chordata > Mammalia > Artiodactyla > Moschidae > Moschus > Moschus berezovskii. The sequence continues at coordinate 10,221,886 of NC_142463.1, forward strand.
AGTCATCTCTGACTCTTCTTTTGCTTGCCCAGTAGGTCTTGTTCCCTCAGCTGATTTTTCTTGGGTAATTCCTTCTACAGTGATTTTAGCCATTACCCATTAAATACATTATGTGATTTCCTTCCTTCTTTGTTTCTCTGTTGTCTCTAAAATTCAAAATCAGTGTTTCCCAATGTGAGCTTTGACTCACATTTTGATGTCTCGTGAGTATTGCTAACTCAGTATACCTAAAATGGAATTCTCTATATCCTTGACAGGTACTTAACCTTCCAAATAGTGCCCTATTCTTTCTGAACCTGTTTTTCTTCCTGTGTTATCACCCAACTTAGAGACTTCTGAGTCATCTTGCTTCTTCCCTTTCCCTTATCAATCCAGTTTAAATTGATAAATCTTGTTGAGATTATCTGTAATGATTTTTAAAACTTCAGTGCTACTGCCAACACCCTAGTTCTAGTACTTAAAATGCTTTGTTTACTTTCTATGCCTTTACAATTCTGTTTTCCCTTTCTGTAATCTACCGTTTCCTCTTCCCCATTCATTTTATACACTGGAGACTGATTTATCTTCAGAAATGAAAATCTGTTCATCTATAAGGTAACATTGACTCCCTTACTATTCTAATTCCCTTAGATCCTCTTTGAGTTCTCTCCCTGTGGCAAGAGGCAGGTTGCTTCACAGCTCTTACTCTCATCCTGGAAATTTTCTTTTCCTTCATGGGAGAGTTTCTTTCTGGTTATCTTTGCTTCTATCATGTTACCTTGGTAGGGGTTCTCCTTGGGCTCTGCAGTCCAAATATGGAGACAAAATCTTTGCTTAATTTCACCCAATACAGCTGAGACAAGGCTATGATATTTTACACAGGACTATTAAAAGTTTGCTTGTAACTTTTAATAGAGGATGAGATGGCTGGATGGCATCACTGAGGCAATTAACATTTACTTGGGCTAGCTTCGGGAGATGGTGAAGGACAGGGAGGCCTGGTGTGCTATAGATCATGGGGTCTCACAGGGTTGGACACAACTGGGTGACTGAACAACAACAGTTAAAAGTTTAACATAGTAGGAGGGAATTCGAAAACAAATATAGCTGGCTTTCATGTAGGTTGATCTAGGAGAAATGGGCAACATTTACCTACTAAGCCTTCAGCTTATTGTCTAGTGAGTAGAGGATGTCTTCTGTTTGGAACCTGGAAGCAGTTTGGGATCTGAGGGAAAGAACTTATTCCTCTCTCCTTTCTTCTGAGGATCTAGCATCCTGACCTGTAATTTCTTGTTTTTTGTCTGACTAACATTGGGATCAATCCTGGATGTTCATTGGAGGGACTGATGCTAAAGCTGAAACTGCAATACTTTGGCCACCTCATGCGACGAGTTGACTCACTAGAAAAGAGTCTGATGCTGGGAAAGGTTGGGGGCGGGAGGAGAAGGGGACGACGGAGAATGAGATGGCTGGATGGCATCACCGACTCTGTGGACATGAGTTTGAGTGTACTCCGGGAGTTGGTGATGGACAGGGAGGCCTGGCGTGCTGTGGTTCATGGGGTCGCGGAGAGTCGGACATGACTGAGTGACTGAACTGAACTGAACTGAACTGAACATTGGGATTAGTTCACTTTAGGAGATCCAGTCTCCTTTCTGCAGAGATGTAGTGTTATGTTAGTCTTTGGCTACAATAGAGCAAACAGACCAACATTTGTTTAAGACAGATTGGCTTATTCAACATATATATAAGATGTGTCACACAGCCATGGAGTTTCAGAGTCGGACACGACTGAGCCACTGAACTGAACACATGGTTTTAGGTGCTGGAGAAATAATGAACAGGAAAGACAAGGTTCATGCTGGTAATGGGGGTGCAAGACAGAAAATAAGAAATAGATAAAAATAATTTCAGGTAGTGAAGAAAATAAGAGAGCATAAGATAATATGATAGTGAGTGATTGGGGTGGAAAGGAGCAATATTAGATATTTCTCTGAGAAGCCAGCTTGTGGTTTTTAAATAAAATCTCTTAAAAAGATTCCTTTAGTTCCTGTGTATAGGGTGATCTTCAGGGAGCACGATGTGAAAGAGGATGAATTAGGAGGCTCTTGGTGTAATTTTTGTGTAAAGGTAACCATTGTTTGAGGAAGGTAGAGATGGTGAGAATTGGTTGTGATACATTTTGGAGATGGAGTCAGTAGGACTTGTGGATTGATTGAATAGGGAAATAAGACTGCAGACCTCTGGGTTTTCACCTGGATGAGCTAGATATTTGGTGGCACCATAAACTGAGATGGGAAAATGGAAAAGAATACACATAGTAATGAGGATAAAGGAAGTGAAGTGAAAGTCGCTCAGTCGTGTGACTCTTTGCGACCCCTTTCATGCTCTTCTGTCCATGGAATTCTGCAGGCCAGAATACTGGAGTGGGTAGCCATTCCCTTCTTCAGGGATCTTCCCAACCCAGGGATCGAACACGGGTCTCCCACATTGCAGGTGGATTCTTTACTGTCTGAACCAGCAGGGAAGCCCTGGAGTTTCCACCAAGATAGGAAGAAACTGTTATTTCCTTACATTAGATTATTGGTCTAAATTGCTTGTGATTAGTATACAACAACTTCACTGTAAAGTATACTTCAGAGCTTCTCAACTTTGGTACTATTGAGGTTTTGAACCAGGTAATTTGTTTGGGGTAGAGCGAGTTGCCCTGTGTATTTTGGATGTTTAGCAGTATACCTGCTCTTTATCAACTGTGTGCCAGTAGCACTGACTCCCCATTTGTGAGAACTGAAAATGCCTCCAGGCATGGCCAGATGTCTCCTGAGTGGCATGATTGCCCCTCATTGAGTACCACGGCTCTAGATACAGCCTAAAGACCTATCCAAATGGTTCCAACTACTTCTCATTCTGTCCTCTTATATAAATTCTGTCAATACAGCTATGTTGATTGATATGCTACTTTTCTTGCTTTTGTGCATTTAAAAAATATTATGTTTTATTCAGCCATAATTGTTTCCTGATTTTTTTAACCTAAATTTTTATCCTGAGCACGGCTTCTGTTATTAAAAATATGCTTGAAAACATAATTTTAATGGCTTTAAAATTATAATATTTTGAAATTGTAATACTTTGTAGCTTAAAAAATTTTTTAATTGTAATAATCTGTGGTATAGATAGACCATAATGTGGGAATATCCTCCAATTCTTAGGTTGTTTAAAACCTTTTCCTATTAAAAGTGGGGCTAAACTGGCTGGATGAAGCACAAGCTGGAATCAAGATTGCCGGGTGAAATATCAGCAACCTCAGATATGCAGATGACACCACCCTCATGGCAGAAAGCAAAGAAGAACTAAAGAGCCTCTATGAAAGCAAAAGAGGAGAGTGAAAAAGTTGGCTTAAAATTCAACATTCAGAAAACTAAGATCATGGCCTCTGGTCCCATCACTTCATGGCAAATAGATGGGGAAACAATGGAAACAGTGAGAGACTACTCTTGGGGGCTCCAAAATCATTGCAGATGGTGACTGCAGCCATGAAATTAAAAGACACTTGCTCGTTGAAAGAAAAGCTATGACCAACCTAGACAGCATATTAAAAAGCAGAGACATTACTTTGTCAACAGAGGTCCATCTAGTCAAGGCTATGGTTTTTCTAGTAGTCGTGTATGGATGTGAGAGTTGGGCTATAAAGAAAGCTGACCGCTGAAGAATTGATGCTTTTGAACTGTGGTATTGGAGAAGACTCTTGAGAGTCCCTTGGACTATGAGGAGATCCAACCAGTTCATCCTAAAGGAAATCAATCCTGAATATTCATTGGAAGGACTGATGCTCAAGCTGAAACTCCAATACTTTGACCACCTGATGCAAAGAACCGACTCATTGGAAAAGATCCTGATGCTGAGAAAGATTGAATGCAGGTGGAGAAGGGGACGACAGAGGATGAGATGGTTGGATGGCATCACTGACGCGATGGACAGGAGTTTGAGCAATTCTGGGAGTTGGTGATGGACTGGGAGGCCTGGTATGCTGCAGTCCATGGGGACACAGAGAGTCAGACATGACTGAGTGACTGAACTGAAACTGGCTAAACTGGGTGGGGTATGTTGGGACCAGTGAGTGATAGCCAAGGGTTTGAGGTTTCCTTCTGGGAAAAGGAAAATATTCTAAAATTGATTGTGATCATGGTTATGTAACTCTGAGTATACTAACACTTATTGGGTTGTGTACTTTAGATGTGTGATGTGAATTATATGACATCTCATTGAAGTTGTTATAGAAAAAGGTTTAAAGCAAACAGCCTTATGTGTAATGTTTTACAAGTTTTTTTTTAACTATTTTATTTTTGGTCGTGATGGGTCTTTGTTGTTGGTCACAGGTTTTCTCTGGTTGCTTCAGGTGGGGTCTGCTCTTCATTGTGGTGCACCGCTTTCTCATTGAGTTGGCTTCTCTTGTTTCGGAGAACAGGCTCTCAGCGCACAGGCTTCTGTAGTTGGGGCACAGAGGCTTAGTTGCTCTGTGGCATGTGGAATCTTTCTAGACCAGGGATCGAACCTGTGTTCCCTGCATCTGCAGGCAGGCTGTTAACCACTGTACCACCAAGAAAGTCTGATTGTGTGTAATTTTTGTCTGTAACTCTAGAAGTGAAACTACTGATTCAAGGCATGTGAAAAATATATTTACGGTTTAGTGAGGTATTCTATATAGAGTAACATTTATCCCTTTTACTGTACAATACGTTCTGTAACTTACTGAACTACCAACAGAGTCAAGATCCAGAACAGTTCCATCAGCCCCCAAATTCCTCATGTCCGTTAGAGCTAGCCTTTCCTCTATCTCTACCCCGATCTGTTTTGTATTCTGTAATTCTGCATTTTCAGAAAATCATATAAATAACATCATATAATATGCAGCCTTATGAATTTTGCTTTTTTCACTTAGCATGATGCTTTGAAATTTATCCATATTGTTGCATGTGTCAGCAGTTCCTTTTTATTGGTGACTAACATTCCGTTTTGTGGATGTACCAAAATTTATCAACTTGCCAGTTGAAAAACAATTGTATTGTTTCTAGTTTTTGGTGATTATGAGTAAAGTCATAATAAATATTTGCCTAAAAGTGTTTTTTATTTGGCCTCCCTGGGTCTTTGTTGTGGTGTGCTGACTTCTCTAGTCGAGGTGTGCAGGCTTCTCTTCGTGTAGTGTGGGCTTCTTGTGTTGTGGAGCTCAGGCTCTAGAGTGTGTGGGGTTAATTGCACCATGGCATGTGAGATCTTAGTTCTTCAACCATATCCCCTGAATTGGAAGATGGATTCTTTACCACTGGACCACCAGGAAAGTCCCTGCCTATAGATTTTTTTTTCTAAGCACTATATTATTGCAGGGATATACCATAACACTTTGCTCTTTCAAAAAAATTTAAAGCAAAATATACAAATGGGGAAAAACCCTTCATTTTCAAGAAGGAATTAATGAGGGAAAAGCTTATTATATTATACTTGTTCATAATGAACAATGAATTTGAGGCAGTTTATAAAAACATGTATGGGGAGAAAAGATTAAAAGAAATAAATACCACAGAGGAAAATACAGATAATTCTAATGTGATTGATGAGAGAATACGATTAGGTATGTATGTGCCATTATTAAGTGGAGCAAACATTACTGAATCTGCTAAAAATACAGTATCTGCTAAAAACACTGATTCTAAAAGTAATTTCAGATGTCAGTCTTCAGTAGGAGACACTGAGTAAAGGAACAGTAACATTTCCTTTTCAACAGGAAACAATAGTCTGAACTTCTTGCTTATAGGTTTTTGTATACACATACATTTTCATTTCCTTTGGGCAAATAATTGGGTGTGGGATTGCTGGGTCATATAGTGTTTTCTTATGTTGCATTTTAAGAGTTATTTTTGTATTTTGGATAAAAATCTTTCACTTGATATGTGTTTTGCAAATATTTTTTCCTAGTCTATGGCTCAACTTCATATTCTTAAGTATTTTTCAAAGAGTAGAAATTGAGATTGAAGTGGGTGAATACACACACAGACACAAATTTAATTTTGTGGGAATAAGCACATAGATCATATCAAAGGACCCACGAGAAAACATCATTTTTTTTGTTTGTTTCAAAAAAAGCAACTTGTTATTGAGTTATAGTTGGTTTACAGTGGTGTGTTAGTTTCAGGTGTATGGCAGACTGACTCAGTTATACATGTATTTATTTTTTCATATTTCTTTTCCATTATTATAAGATATTGATTAATTATTAATTACAAGATATTGAACATAGTTTCATGTGTCATGCTATAAGTCTTTGTTGTTTATTTAATATAGAGAATGTGTCTGTGTTAATCCCACATTTCTAATTTATCACTCCTCCCTTTTCCTCTTTGGTAACCATAAACTTGTTTTCTGTATCTGTGAGTCATTTCTGTTTTGTAAATAAGTTCATCTGTATCATTTTTTCAGATTCCACATGTAAGTGATACATGTTGGTTTTCATTTTCTTACTTGTTTCACTTGGCATGATAATTTCTAGATCATTCATATTGCTGCAAATGACATTATTTCATTCTGTTTTGCGGCTGAGTAATATTCCTTTATATATTTTTATACACACAGGCGTGTGCGCACGAATCGCGTCTGGTTTCTTCATTCATCTGTCAGTGGACATTCAGGTCAATACCCTGTGTTTATGTCAAAGAGTGTTCTGCCTATGTCTTCCTCTAGAAGTTTATAGTATCCTGTCTTATATTTAAGTCTTGAATCCATTGTGGGTTTATTTTGTGTATGGTGTTAGGGAATGTTCTCATTTCACTCTTTTATGTGTAGCTGTCCAGTTTTCCGAGCATTACTTGTTGAAGAGGCTGTCTTTTCTCCACGGTACATTCTTGGCTCCTCTGTCATAGATTGGTCGGACATAAGCATATGAGTATATTTCCAGGTTTTCTGTCCTCTTCCATTGATCTAGTGTCTGGTTTGGTAATTTGAGTTTGATTACTGTAGCTTTGAAATATAGCCTGAAGTTAGGGAGTCTGATTCCTTCAACTTTATTTTTTGTTCTCAATATTGTTATGGCTATTCAGGATCTTTTGTGTTTCCATACAAAGTTTAAAATTATTTGTTCTAGTTCTGTGAAAAATGCCAAGGTAGTTTGATAGGGATTGCATTGAATCTGTAGATTGCCTTGGGTAGTATGGTTATTTTTAACAGTATTGATTTTTCCAATCCAAGAACACAGTATATTTTTCCGTTTGTGTTGACTTCAGTGTCTCTCATCAGTGTCTTACAGTTTTTGGAGTACAAGCTTTTTACCTCCTGAGGTAGTTTTGTTCCTAGGTATTTTATTGTTTTTGATGCAGTGGTAAGCAGGATTGTTTCTTTAATTTCTGTTTTTGATAATTTGTTGTTAGTGTGTAGAAATGCAAAAGACTTTTCTGTATGTTAATTTTGTATTTGGCAACTTTACCAAATTCACTGATGAGTTCTAGTATTTTTCTGGTGGCATCTCTAGGATTTTCTATCTATACTATCATGTTATCTGCAGACATTGACAGTTTTAGTTCTTCCTTCCCATTCAGATTCCTTTATTTTTCTTTTCTGAGTGATGTGGCTAGGACTTTCAAAACTGTCAAATAAAAGTGGTGAAACTGTCCTTCCTTGTCTTGTTTCTGGTCTTGGAAGGAATGCTTTGAACTTTCCATCGTTGAGTGTGATGGGTTTGTCATATGTGACCTTTATTATGTTGAGATATGTTCCCTCTGTGCCTGCTTTCTGGAGAGTTATTTTCAATGGATACTGAGTTCTATCAGAAGCCTTTTCTGCATCTATTGAGATGATCGTATGGTCTTTATTCTTTAGTTTGTTAATATGTTGTATAATATTGATCTTTGGATTTTGAAAAATCCTTGCTTTCCTGGGATAAATCGTACTTTATCATGATGTATGATCCTTTTAATGTATTGTTGGATTTGGTTTGCTAGTATTTTCTTGACAATTTTTGCATCTGTTTTTCATCAGTGATCAGTTCAGTTGTGTCTGACTCTTTGTGACCCCATGGACTGAAGGATGCCGGGTTTCCCCTCCCATCACCAACTCCCGGAGCTTACTCAAACTTGTGTCCATCGAGTCGGTGATGCTATCCAACCATCTCATCCTCTGTTGTCCCCTTCTCCTCCTGCCCTCAATCTTTCCCAGCATCAGGGTCTTTTCTAACAAGTCAGTTCTTCGCATCAGGTGGCCAAAGTATTGGAGTGTCAGTCAGCATCATTCCTTCCAATGAATATCAGGGCTGATTTTATTTTAGGATTGACTGGTTTGATCTCCTTGCAGTCCAAAGGACTCTGAAGAGTCTTCTCCAATACCACAGTTCAAAAGCATCAATTCTTTGGTGTAGAGTCCACTCTCACATCCATACATGACTACTGGAAAAGCTTTGACTATATGGACCTTTGTTGGCAAAGTAATGTCTCTGCTTTTTAATATGCTGTCTAGGTTGGTCATAGCTTTTCCTCCAAGGAGCAACTGTCTTTTAATTTCATGGCTGCAGTCACCATCTGCAGTGATTCTGGAGCCCAAAGAAATAAAGTCTGTCACTGTTGGCATTGTTTCCCTGTCTGTTTGCCATGAAGTGATGGGACTGGATGCTGTGAGCTTCGTTTTTTGAATGTTGAGTTTTAAGACAGCTTTTCCCCTTCTCCTCTTTGACTTTCATTAAGAGGCTCTTTAGTTCTTCTTTGCTTTCTGCCATGAGGGTGGTGTCATCTGCATATCTGAGGTTATTGATATTTCTCCCAGCAATCTTGATTCCGGCTTGTGCTTCATCCAGCCCAGCATTTCTCATGATGTACTCTGTATATAAATTAAATAAGCAGGGTGACAATATACAGCCTTGACGTACTCCTTTCCCAATTTGGCACCAGTCCATTGTTCCATGTCTGGGTTTAACTGTTGTTTCTTGACCTGCATGCAGATTTCTCAGGAGGCAGGTAAGGTGGTCTGGTATTCCCATCTCTTGAAGAACTTTCACAGTTCGTTGTGATCCACACAGTCAAAGGCTTTGGCATAGTCAATAAAACAGAAGTAGATGTTTTTCTGGAACTCTCTTGCTTTTTCTGTGATCCACTGGATGTTGGCAATTTGATTTCTGGTTCCTCTGCCTTTTCTAAATCCAGCTTGAAGATCTGGAAGTTCTCAGTTGAACCTAGCTTGGAGATTATCATCAGTGATATTGGCCTGTAATATATTTTTTGTGTGTGATATCTTTGCTTGCTGTTGGCATTAGGGTGATGGTGGCCTCATAGACTGCATTCAGAGGTGTTCCTTCCTCTGCGATAAAAAGCAGTAGAGAAGATAAATGAAATTAAAAGTGGTTGATAAATTGATAAACGGTTACCCAGACTCATGAAGAAAAAAAGGGAGAGAGCTCAAATCAGTAAAATCAGATGAAAAAGGAGAAGTTAAAACTGACTCCACAGAAATACAAAGGGTCTTAAGAGACCACAGTACGCCAATGAAGTGGCCAACCTAAAAACAGTGGACGAATTCTTAGAAAGGTGCAATCTCCCAAGACTGAGACAGGAAGAAACAGAAAATACGAACAAACCAGTTATCAGTACTGAAACTGAATTGACAATTTAAAACAAACAAGTCCAGGATCAGATGGCTTCACCAGTGAATTCTACTATACATTTAAAGAAGAGTTAACATCTGTTCTCAGAGTCTTTCAAAAAATTGCAGAGGAAGGAACATTTCTGAACTCATTTTATGAAGCCACGATCACCCTTATATTTAACCAGACACATTTAACACACAAAAAAACAAAGTTCCAGACTAATATCACTGATGAGTGTAGATACAAAATAGTCCTCAACAAAATACTAGCAAACTGAATCCAACAATATATTTAAGAGATCATACACACTGATCAAGGGGGATTTATCTCATGGATATAAGTATTTTTTAATATCCAGAAATCAGTCAATATAATATACCACATTAGCAAGTTGAAGAAACCATGGTGTATTTTTCAGAATCCCCTGAAGGAATTCACCCCTTCCCCCACTCTTTACACAAATATCCATCCAGTTTCTGTCTATCCCAGACCTTTTGAAGTAGAATATGGGGGAGAAAGTGGAAGATTGCAGAATAGGAACCATTGGCAGTAGAATTTGGCCTTGGTCCTTAGCAGAAACAACAGTTGTGTTTCCTTATGGATAAATGGAAATAAAGACACTCTGTTAGTAGGTTTCAGTAGGTTAGTGCACATGAAATACATTAGGTGGTGATTTCTGAAAACAAGGGGAAAGAGTAAGAGCCAAAGATCTTGTCATGGAAGGCTTTGAAATCATTGCCAGAAACTGGTAGTGAACATTACTCTTTTCTTCCTTTCCATTTCTGTGTGGTGCTTGAATTATTTAAGAAGCAAATGTTTGTTTCAGTTTTTCTCTGGTTCAGTCCATTTATTCTCCTGAAATTGACTATGATGTTTTCAGAAGTTCTTGAATTCCAATATAGCATAGTAAATTTTTTGCTTTTTTATATGCTCTTCATATGAGTTTTGATGAATTTATGTCAAAGTTGAAATGATCCACTAAAGATAGTTTAAAAAAATATCCATGTTTACTGACCTTCAGTTATTCTTCGTGCTTGATGTCTTAACATAGGTATTGGAGAAGTAAATACTTTTCTTACTGTAATTTTTATATATGAAAAATAATTTCACTTTAATTGAAAAAGTATTCAACCATGATAAAAACGAAAAAAGGGTCCTCTGCCTATTACCAAAAGAAGATGTGCTTTGTTTTGTTGCCATTTGTTGACTGAAAGGAGTAACGAAAGGCCCCCAAATAGTTATTTTTCAGTTCAGTTCATTTCAGTTGCTCAGTCATGTCTGGCTCTTTGTGACACCATGGACTGCAGCATGCCAGGCTTCGCTGTCCATCACCAACTCCCGGAGCTTATTCAAGCTCATGTCTGTTGAGTTGGTGATGCCCTCCAACCATCTCATCCACTGTCGTCCCCTTTTCCTCCTGCCTTCCATCTTTCCCCGCATCAGGGTCTTTCCAGTGAGTCACTTCTTCACATCAGGTGGCCAAAGTGTTAGAGTTTCAGCTTCAGCATCAGCCTTTCCAATGAATATTCAGGACTGGTTTCCTTCAGGATGGATGGTTGGCTCTCCTTGTAGTCCAAGGGACTCTCATGAGTCTTCTCCCAACACCACAGTTCAAAAGCATCAATTCTTTGGTGCTCCGTTTTCTTTATAATCCAACTATCACATCTGTACATGACTACTGGAAAAACCATAGCTTTGCCTAGACAGACCTTTGTTGGCAAAGTAATGTCTCTGCTTTTTAACATGCTGCCTAGGTTGGTCATTGCTTTTCTTCCAAGGAGCAAGGATCTTTTAACTTCATGGCTGCAGTCACTATCTGCTGTGATCTTAGAGCCAAAATAGTAAAATCTCAATGTTTCCATTGTTTCCCCATCTATTTGCCATGATGTGATGGGACTGGATGCCATGATCTTATATTTCTGAATGTTGAGTTTTAAGGCAACTTTTTCATTCTCCTCTTTCACTTTCATCAAGAGGCTTTTTAGTTCTTATTTGCTTTGTGCCATAAGGGTGGTGTCATCTACATATCTGAGGTTATTGATATTTCTCCCAGCAATCTTGATTCCAGCTTGGGCTTCTTCCAGCCCAGTGTTTGTCATGATGTACTCTGCATATAAGTTAAATAAGCACGGTGACAGTATACAGCCTTGTTGTACTCCTTTCCCAATTTGGAACCAGTCCATTGTTCCATATCTGGTTTTAACTGTTGCTTCTTGACCTGCATGCAGATTTCTCAGGAGGCAGTAAGGTGGTCTGGTATTCCCATCTCTTTAAGAATTTCCCACAGATTGTTGTGACCCACACAGTCAAAGGCTTTGGCGTAGTCAATGAAGCAGAAATAGATGTTTTTCTGGAACTCTCTTGCTTTTTTGATAATCCAAAGGATGTTGGCAATTTGATCTCTGGTTCCTCTGCCTTTCTAAATCCAGCTTAAACATGGAAGTTCATGGTCCACGTGCTGTTGAAGCCTGGCTTGGAGAATTTTGAGCATTACTTTGCTAGCGTGTAAAATGAGTGCAATTGTGTGGTAGTTTGCGCATTCTTTGGCATTGCCTTTCTTTGGGATGGGAATGAAAAGAAACCTTTTCCAGTCCTGTGGCCACTGTTGAGTTTTCCAAATTTGCTGGCATATTGAGTGCAGCACTTTGACAGTATCATCTTTTGGATTTGAAATTGCTCAACTGGAATTCCTTCACCTCCACTAGTTTTATTCATAGTGATGTTTCCTAAGGCCCACTTGACTTCCCATTCCAGGATGCCTGGTTCTAGGTGAGTAATCACACCATCTTGGTTATCTGGGTCATGAGGATCTTTTTTTGTATAGTTGTTCTGTGTATTCTTGCCACCTTGTCTTAATATCTTCTGCTTCTGTTAGGGCCATACCATTTCTGTCCTTTATTGTGCCCATCTTTGCATGAATGTTCTCTTGGTATCTCTAATTTTCTTGAAGAGATCTCTAGTCTTTCCCATTCTATTGTTTTCCTCTATTTCTTTGCATTGATCACTGAGGAAGGGTTTCTTATCTCTCCTTGCTGTTGTTTGGAACTCTGCGTTCAAATGAGTATATCTTTCCTTTTCTCCTTTGCCTTTTGTGTCTTGTCTTTTCTCAGCTATTTGTAAGGCCTCCTCAGACAATCGTTTTGTCTTTTTGCATTTTTTTCTCTTGGGGATGTTCTTTATCACTGCCTCCTGTACCAAGGGTTTGTTAAAAGAAAAAGTGGCTTGTTTGGTGTGAAGAATACAACTTTTAAGAGATTTCTACTTGATTACTACTTTGCTTAACCTCTGTTATGAAAATTTTCAAACATAAATGTGAGTAGATAGTTAAACTAATGCTCATGTATTCATCATTCATCTTTTTAAAGATGCATCAACTTTTTGCCTCATTTTTCATCTATTCCGCCAACATTTCTGTATATATATATGTAAAGTATCTCTTTATTTGGCTACACTGGGTCCTAGTTGCAGCACACAGGATCTTTGATCTTCATTGTGGGCGTGTGGAATCTTAATTACCCAACCAGGGATCAAACCTGGGCATCCTGCATTCAGAGCACAGAGTCTTAGCCACTGGACCACCAGGGAAGCCCCTCCCTGTCATGTTTTAAAGCCAATCCTAGACATACATCTTTTTACCTATTAATACATAAAATATGTATCTCTCAAAGATGAGTCTCTTTTTTTTTTACAAAATATAAGCCATAAATACCATTATCGCACTTAACAAAATCCGTAGTAATTTTTCAGTTTCACTTAATACCCTGTTCAACAGTTGAAACTGTTTCAGAAAGTTAGTAGCTAAAATAAGATTTGTGTGTTGCTAAAACAAAGTCTGTTGGTTGTTGTGTGTTTTCAGCCTCTTTTCATCAGTAAATCTTCCCCCATTAAAAAAAAGCCATTTATTTTTAGGAGATCCTGTTTGATTTGTCTACAGTATCTCCTACATTCTGTGTTTTACTGGTTATGTTCTGGTGTCATTAAGCACAGTCCTGCATCCCTTATGTTCCCTGTACGCTCTTATAAGTATGATTTATTCAGGCTTAATATTTTTTTTGCAAAGACTTCTTCGTAGGTGGTACTGTGTTCTTTCTGTGATACCAGTAATGGTAGCGCATCACTGTTCGTGATGTTCATTCTAGGTCAGGTGATTTCAGCCGAATCCATATATTAAAAAGTTCTCCTTCAGTTTTGACCTAATGGTTTTATCATTCATTGATTAGTTCTTGATTCACTATTTAATTCAGTTCAGTTCAGTTCAGTCGCTCAGTGGTGTCCGACTCTCCGCAACCCCATGAATCGCAGCACGCCAGGCCTCCCTATCCATCACCAACTCCCTGAGTTCACTCCAACTCATGTCCACAGAGTCAGTGCTACCATCCAGCCATCTCATTCTCAGTCGTCCCCTTCTCCTCCCGCCCCCAACCTTTCCCAGCATCAGAGTCTTCTCCAGTGAGTCAACTCGCCGCATGAGGTGGCCAAAGTATTGCAGTTTCAGCTTTAGCATCAGTCCTTCCAATGAACACCCAGGATCGATCTCCCTTAGAATGGACTGGTTGGATCTCCTTGCGGTACAAGGGACTCTCAAGAGTCTTCTCCAACACCACAGTTCAAAAGCATCAATTCTTCGGCAATCAGCTTTCTTCACAGTCCAACTCTCACATCCATACATGACAACGGGAAAAACCATAGCCTTGACTAGACGGACCTTTGTTGGCAAAGTAACCTCTCTGCTTTTTAATATATTATCAAGGTTGGTCATAACTTTCCTTCCAAGGAGTAAGCGTCTTTTAATTTCATGGCTGCAATCAGCATCTGCAGTGATTTTGGAGCCCAAAAAAATAAAGTCTGACACTGTTTCCACTGTTTTTCCATCTATTTCCCATGAAGTGATGGGACCAGATGCCATGATCTTTGTTTTCTGAATGTTGAGCTTCAAGCCAACCTTTTCACTCTTCCTCTTCACTTTCTGCCATAAGGGTAGTGTCATCTGCATATCTGAGGTTATTGATATTTCTCCCAGCAATCTTGATTCCAGCTTGTGCTTCTTCCAGCCCAGCGTTCCTCATGGTGTACTCTGCATATAAGTTAAATAAGCAGGGTGATAATATACAGCTTTGACGAACTCCTTTTCCTATTTGGAACCAGTCTGTTGTTCCATGTCCAGTTCTGACTGTTGCTTCCTGACCTGCATACAGGTTTCTCAAGAGGCAGGTCAGGTGGTCTGGGATTCCCATCTCTTTCAGAATTTTCCACAGTTTATTGTGATCCACACAGTCAAAGGCTTTGGCATAGTCAATGAAGCAGAAATAGATGTTTTTCTGGAACTCCCTTGCTTTCTCCATGATCCAGTAGATGTTGGCAATTTGATCTCTGGTGCCTCTGCCTTTTCTAAAACCTGCTGGAACATCTGGGAGTTCACGGTTCACATATTGCTGAAGCCTGGCTTGGAGAATTTTGAGCATGACTTTACTAGCGTGTGAGATGAGTGCAATTGTGCGGTAGTTTGAGCATTCTTTGGCATTGCCTTTCTTTGGGATTGGAATGAAGACTGACCTTTTCCAGTCCTGTGGCCACTGCTAAGTTTTCCAAATTTGCTGGCATATTGAGTGCAGCACTTTCACAGCATCATCTTTCAAGATTTGAAATAGCTCAACTGGAATTCCATCACCACCAGTAGCTTTGTTCGTAGTGATGCTTTCTAAGGCCCACTTGACCTCACATTCCAAGATGTCTGGCTCTAGGTCAGTGATCATGTTATCGTGACTATCTTGCTCGTGAAGATCTTTTTTGTACAGTTCTTCTGTGTATTCTTGCCACCTCTTCTTAATATCTTCTGCTTCTGTTAGGTCCATACCATTTCTGTCCTTTATCGAGCCCATCATTGCATGAAATGTTCCTTTGGAATTTCTAATTTTCTTGAAGAGATCTCTTGTTTTTCCTGTCCTGTTGTTTTCCTCTATTTCTTTGCATTGATCACTGAGGAAGGCTTTCTTATCTCTCCTTGCTATTCTTTGGAAGTCTGCATTCAGATGCTTATATCTTTCCTTTTCTCCTTTGCTTTTCGCTTCTCTTCTTTTCACAGCTATTTGTAAGTCCTCCTCAGACAGCCATTTTGGTTTTTTGCATTTCTTTTCCATGGGGATGGTCTTGGTCCCTGTCTCCTGTACAATGTCACGAACCTCCGTCCAGAGTTCATCAGGCACTCTGTCTATCAGATCTAGTCCCTTAAATCTATTTCTCCCTTCCACTGTATAATCATAAGGGATTTGATTTAGGTCATACCTGAATGGTCTAGTGGTTTTCCCTACTTTCTTCAATTTAAGTCTGGATTTGGCAATAAGGAGTTCATGATCTGAGCCACAGTCAGCTCCTGGTGTTGTTTTTGCTAACTGTATACAGCTTCTCCATCTTTGGCTGCAAAGAATATAATCAATCTGATTTCGGTGTTGACCATCTGGTGATGTCCACGTGTAGAGTCTTCTCTTGTGTTGTTGGAAGAGGGTGTTTGCTATGACCAGTGCGTTCTCTTGACAAAACTCTATTAGCCTTTGCCCTGCTTCATTCCGTGCTCCAAGGCCAAATTTGCCTGTTACTCCAGGTGTTTCTTGACTTCCTACTTTTGCATTCCAGTCCCCTTTAATGAAAAGGACATCTTTTTTGGGTGTTAGTTCTAAAAGGTCTTGTAGGTCTTCATAGAACTGTTCAACTTCGGCTTCTTCAGCGTTACTGGTTGGGGCATAGGCCTGGATTACTGTAATATTGAATGGTTTGCCTTGGAAACGAACAGAAATCATTCTGTCGTTTTTAAGATTGCATCCAAGTACTGCATTTTGGACTCTTTTGTTGACCATGATGGCTACTCCATTTCTTCTAAGGGATTCCTGCCCACAGTAGTAGATATAATGGTCATCTGAGTTAAATTCACCCATTCCAGTCCATTTTAGTTCACTGATTCCTAGAATGTCTACGTTCACTCTTGACATCTCCTGTTTGACCACTTCCAGTTTGCGTTGATTCATGGACCTAACATTCCATGTTCCTATGCAATATTGCTCTTTACAGCACCGGACCTTGCTTCTATCATTGGTCACATCCACAACTGGGTATTGGTTTTACTTTTGCTCCATCCCTTCATTCCTTCTAGAGTTATTTCTCCACTGAGCTCCAGTAGCATACTTGGCACCTACCGACCTGGGGAATTCCTCATTCAGTATCCTATCATTTTGCCCTTTGATATTGTTCATGGGGTTCTCAAGGCAAGTATACTGAAGTGGTTTGCCATTCCCTTCTCCAGTGGACCACGTTCGGCTGTGGTCCATGTGATCAGATCAACTAGTTTCCTGTGATTATGATTTCAGTGTGTCTGCCCTCTGATGCCCCCTCGCAATACCTACCGTCTTATTTGGATTTCTCTTACCTTGTTCGTGGAAAATCTCTTCACAGCTGCTCCAGCAAAGTGCAGCCGCTGTACCTTACCTTGGATGAGGGGTATCTCCTCAAGGCTGCCCCTCCTGACCTTGAACGTGGAGTAGATCCTCTCGGCCCTCTTGCGCCTGCGCAGCCCCACTATTTAATTAGTAGTTATAAAATGATAGTTTCCTAATTCTTTTATTTCTGCAGTATCTGTTAACTGTATTAGTTCCTTATAATACTTATGTAATAGGCAGTTAACGCTCTCATTTTCTTATTGCTTTGAAATATTGTTAATTCAGGAAAGACAATAAATGCTTAATTCTTTTTTTGTCATTAAAAAAAATAAGTTGATGCCCTCACAGGCTCTACAGATGACAAGCAAATTTTGTTTTTTGGGTGGGTGGGGGAATGAGGGAGCTATCCTGATAAGTCATCAAAAATGGATTTATGTATTGTTTATTTATTTACTTTTAACTCAAACACCGGGGAAACTTTATTGACACAATCCATATGAGATTTCTGAACCTGTGCCAATGAGGCAAGACAAGTCCTTTTCTCTCAGGCTTGTAACTGACATGTAAACTAACACAAATGCAAGTCAAACCTACACACTGTTGACAAATAACTTGTAGTCCCCATTTTAGTATTATCATCATAGCTGCTGCTACTGCTGCTAAGTCACTTCAGTCGTGTCCGACTCTGTGTGACTCCATAGACGGCAGCCCACCAGGCGCCCCTGTCCCTGGGATTATCCAGGCAAGAACACTGGAGTGGGTTGCCATTTCCTTCTCCAATGTGTGAAAGTGGAAAGTGAAAGTGAAGTTGCTCAGTCATGTCTGACTCATAGCGACCCCATGGACTGCAGCCTACCAGGCTCCTCTGTCCATGGGATTTTCTAGGCAAGAGTACTGGAGTGGCTTGCCATAGCTTTCTCCATGATACACTTTTATAACTACGTCAATGAATGGAAAGTACTGTGAAAGGATACTTATGAACTCTTGCTGGTTGAGTGTACCCAAGGAGGGGTGGGCTTGGGAGTGAAAACCTGAAGAGGGATGTTAACTTTTTATTCAGAATACTCGTGTATTATTAGATTCTCCTTTTACAGTGTGCATTTATTCATTATTTCTTGTGTGTGATTTCATTGATGCTCACTCTAGGCTTCTGGGGAAGGTGGGGTAGAAATTATCACCCTAGCTTTCTTTATATGAGGCTCAGAGTTGTGACGGAGAAGGCAATGGCAAGCCACTCCAGTACTCTTGCCTGGAGAATCCCACGGATGGAAGAGCCTGGTAGGCTGCAGTCCGTGGGGTCGCTAAGGGTTGGACACGACTGAGCGACTTCACTTTCACTTTTCACTTTCACACATTGGAGAAGGAAATGGCAACCCACTCCAGTGTTCTTGCCTGGAGAATCCCAGGGACGGGGGAGCCTGGTGGGCTTCCGTCTATGGGGTCACACAGAATCGGACACGACTGAAGTGACTTAGCAGCAGCAGCAGCAGAGTTGTGAACGACTTGCTTAGAGTCACACAGCTCGTGAGGAGTGGGCAGAGCCTTGAACCCGGGGCTGGGGACTTCCTAGTCCTGTACTCTTTTCCTGGTACCAGGCTCTCTGGAAGACAGTGATTGAAAATGACTTAGGGTTCAGATGTGACCTTGCCTGTCTAGCAGCAGCCTGTGCTGTTTAATCACCAAGGGTTCCCAGAGCTTGGGAGCCTGTTTTCTGAAACACTTTTTAGATAAACTGCTTCAATCCATGTGGCTTTTTAAAATTTGTACCCCCAAATTACCCCCAACCTGCCCCCAATTTAGGGGTATTTGCAGTGGGCTGGGGAAACAAATTTTAGCAGTCTCTATTTCCGGTCTAATAAAAATAACAGTGCCACCAGTACATGGCATGGGCATTCTTTTCTTTGCCCCTGTGGCTATCTGCCTTGTTCCGCTTCGCCTGCCAGCTTAACAGCAGCTGCTTGTGGAAGAAGCAGGCGTGAAAGGATCTCTACCCCTGCCACACTTCTTCAGATCCTTTCATCCCTCGGCATGAGTAACACTCGATTGCTAAGGGAATGATAACTCTTCATAAGATGGGCAGGAGGGCAGAGCCAGGTGAGGGTGATGGGTGGGAAAGGGCTCAGATTTGCCCAGAACATCCTCAAATGTATAGGGCTCAAGTAACCCAAAAACCCAGTCATGACTCATCACTGGTTCTCTCTCCCTACTGTGGCTTCTCTGGGCTACTTTCTTTGCAGCTCCAAGAACTGCTATGAAAGTAAGTCCTGCCCATGGCCTGGAACATAACAACACCATGTTAGACAATGACCTTCTCAGAGAGAGCCAGCCTAATGGCCTTACCTCGGGAATAGCATTGCCCATCACCAGCCAGGCCTTCTTTCCCATGGAGAGGAAGTAATTGCATAGTAAAACTGCATGTTCTTCGTCTCCTGCGAGGAGATTGAGAAACTGATCAGAAGTGCTCTCAAAGGGCCACTGGTATCAGCATCCCCCTCAGTGGTGCTGTGCCACCCTGGAAAAAATTCCTTCAGGCTCCTTCCCGTCCCCCAAGGCAGCAACAAATCCTTCTTCTCGCCTTCTTTTGGACAAAGCAGCCAAAGATTTAGAATTCTTTGGTTCATAGATGGCTAGATCTGCAAGCACTTTCCTGTGGAGCTCCACCTGGCACTTAATCAAATTGAGGATGAATGCTGGGTATTTCAGACCATGTTCCTGGGAGGAAGCTATAATTCGATTAATTCAGAGCGTCCGCAGGTTCCTTTTCTTCAGACTGCGGGCTCGCGTGCATCGCAGGAACACGCACGTCACAGCCCTGACGACGGTTCTTCCTTCCCTGGAAGTGCTAGTTAAGAAACAGAGAGAGGAGGCAGTCGTTGGTGCCCACGCACGCCGGCCCGCCTTGGGAAGTTGGGCAGGGAAGTAGGGAGTGCGGCACACTCACCCGCGCGTGCTTCAGCACCTCCTGAACCCTCCAGTAGCGGTCGGTGATGCGGTTCCGCAGCCAGAGCTGCGCACTGAGGAAAACCATGACCCCTGTGCTGCTGTTCACTGAGGCGTGTCGGATTTAGGTATTGTTTATTGTACTGTATTATACTTCATTGCAAATAGATGGGGAAACAATGGAAACTGTGACGGACTTCATTTCTTTGGGCTCCAGAATCACTGAAGATGGTGACAGTAGCCATGAAATTAATAGATACCTGCTCCTTGGGAGAAAAACTGTGACAAAGCATTATTAAAAAGCAGAGACATTACTTTGCCAACAAAGGTCCATATAGTCAAAGCTGTAAAGCTAGGGTTTTTCCAGTAGTCATGTATGTATGTGAGAGTTGGACTATAAAGAAAGTTGAGCGCCAAAGAATTGATGCTTTTGAACTGTGGTGTTGGAGAAGACTTGAGAGTCCCTTGGACAGCAAGGAGATCAAACCAGTCAATCCTGAAAGAAATCAGCCCTGAATATTCATTGGAAGGAATGATGCTGAGGCTGAAGCTCTAATACTTTGGCCACCTGATGCGAAGAACTGACTCATTAGAAAAGACACTGATGCTGGGAAAGATTGAAGGCAGGAGGAGAAGGGGATGACAGAGGTTGAGATGGTTGGATGGTATCACTGATTCCACAGATGTGAGTTTGGGCAAGCTCAGGGAGTTGATGGACAGGGAAGTCTGGCGTGCTGCAGTCCATGGTGTCGCAAAGAGTTGGACATGATTGGGCGACTGAAATGAACTGAGAAGAACTGACGTATGTCAGTTGTACCATCTTTGGTCAGTAAAATCCTCAGTTATCTCTTGAGTCATTCTGTCATGACTTCAGTAGTCTTTGATAATTTACTTGATTTTTGATGCAAGATGAAGCACCTTGATGGTGGGAATGATTGAAGGCCAAAGGAGAGGAGGACAGCAGAGAATGAGAGGATGAGATGATGAGATAGCATTACCGACTCAATGGGCATGAGCTTGAACTAAGTCTGGGAGATGGTGAAAACAGTGAAGCTTGGCATGCTACAGTCCATGGCAAGGAGTCAGACATGATTTTGTAGCTGAACAATGAAGCAGCTTCATGTGTGTATTCCGTGCTCTGGATCTGAAATCAACCATTTCTGCCAGGAGTCCTGATCCCTCTAAGTGGGAAATAGTATATTGAGAATATAACACTTGATAATCTTTTGGTTTGTTTTTTTTTTTTTTTGACTGTGCTTGCGAGATGTTAGTTCCCTGACCACAGGTTGAACCCATGCCCTTGGCAGTGAAAGTGTGGAGTCCTAACCGTTGGGCTCCCAGGGAATTCCCAGGACTTTATAAAGTTATATCAGTTTCTAAATTTAAGAGAGTTCTCTGGAGTTTCTACCCAGTGTGGGAATCTGTGTCGTGGGCATTTTGCACATGCATGGTTGGACTCCTTTGGAGACCATTTTAAAAGGTTAGGTGATAAAGATTCTCTTGTTCAATATGAGCTCTATTTCATGTTGCTCATAAGAAATCTAAAATAAAATGAAACTAAAAAATTTAAAAATAGAACAGTGTATATAAAGCATATGCAGCAAAATCAGAATTTTAATATTAAAACTATATAAAAAATGATTATCTGCCACAGATTTCTGACTTTACTTATAACAGATATAATTCACTTTGAGAATGTAATTGCCCTGAATTCTTATGTATCAAAATGCCTTGTAATGAAGTATACAAAACAAAAATTTAAATGGTTTAGAGGCACTATAGTTTAATTGAACCTGGTACAGAATGGGGAGACATTGCCTTCTTTTTACACTCTCATGGAATGTTTACAGATATTAATCATAATTTATACTTTGAAGAAGATTGCAAATTTTAAAACCTTGAAATTTAGAGATTAAATTCTTTGACCATAGTGCATTTAAACTGAGATGAGTAGAGTGTCAATTAAAACAACCGTTTGGAAATTTTAAAACTTTTAAAATTTTAAGCAACTCTTGGGTTAAATAAGTTATAACTAACTTCAGTTGTTTATAGAATATAGTAAAGCTAGTGGAGGTGATGGAATTCCACTTGAGTTATTTCAAGTCTTGAAAGATGATGCTGTGAAAGTGCTGCACTCAATATGCCAGCAGATTTGGAAAGCTCAGCAGTGGACACAGGACTGGAAGAGGTCAGTCTTCATTCCAATCCCAAAGAAAGGCAATGCCAAAGAATACTCAAACTACCGCACAATTGCACTCATCTCACACGCTAGTAAAGTCATGCTCAAAATTCTCCAAGCCAGGCTTCAGCAATATGTGAACCATGAACTCCCAGATGTTCAAGCAGGTTTTAGAAAAGGCAGAGGCACCAGAGATCAAATTGCCAACATCCGCTGGATCATGGAGAAAGCAAGGGAGTTCCAGAAAAGCATCTATTTCTGCTTCATTGACTATGCCAAAGCCTTTGACTGTGTGGATAACGATAAACTGTGAAACATTCTGAAAGAGATGGGAATCCCAGACCACCTGACCTGCCTCTTGAGAAACCTGTATGCAGGTCAGGAAGCAACAGTCAGAACTGTACATGGAACAACAGACTGGTTCCAAATAGGAAAAGGAGTACGTCAAGGCTGTATATTGTCACCTTGCTTATTTAACTTCTGTGCAGAGTACATCATGAGGAACGCTGGGCTGGAAGAAGCACAAGCTGGAATCAAGATTGCCGGGAGAAATATCAATAATCTCAGATATGCAGATGACACTACCCTTATGGCAGAAAGTGCAGAGGAACTCAAAAGCCTCTTGAGGAAAGTGAAAGAGGAGAGTGAAAAGGTTGGCTTGAAGCTCAACATTCAGAAAACAAAGATCATGGCATCTGGTCCCATCACTTCATGGGAAATAGATGGAAAAACAGTGGAAACAGTGTCAGACTTTATTTTTTTGGGCTCCAAAATCACTGCAGATGCTGATTGCAGCCATGAAATTAAAAGACGCTTACTCCTTGGAAGGAAAGTTATGACCAACCTTGATAGTATATTAAAAAGTAGAGACATTACTTTGCCAACAAAGGTCCGTCTAGTCAAGGCTATGGTTTTTCCTGTGGTCATGTATGGATGTGATAGTTGGACTGTGCAGAAAGCTGATTGCCGAAGAATTGATGCTTTTGAACTGTGGTGTTGGAGAAGACTCTTGAGAGTCCCTTGAACTGCAAGGAGATCCAACCAGTCCATTCTAAGGGAGATCAATCCTGGGTGTTCATTGGAAGGACTGATGCTGAAGCTGAAGCTGCAATACTTTGGCCACCTCATGCGACGAATTGACTCACTGGAAAAGACTCTGATGCTGGGAAAGGTTGAGGGCGAGAGGAGAAGGGGACGACCGAGAATGAGATGGCTGGATGGCATCACTGACTGTGGACATGAGTTTGAGTGAGCTCCGGGAGTTGGTGATGGACAGGGAGGCCTGGCGTGCTGTGATTCATGGGGTCGCGGAGAGTTGGACACAACTGAGCAACTGAACTGAACTGAACAAAAAGAATATAGCAATGAGAACATGCCATATCACAACTTGGGATATGAGCAGAGCTATACTGTAAAGAAAGTATTTAGGGCAATTCCTTCGCAATCCAGTGGTTAGGAGTTTGTGCTCTCACTGCTGAGGGCCCACGTTCAGTCCCTGATTGGGGAACTAGGATCCTATAAGCCACAAAATGGGGCCAAAAAAAAGAAAAAAAAAAAAATGGGAGTGGGCAGTCCTAACTACTGGACTGCCGGGGAAGTCCCTGTAACCACTGTGCTTTGATGACTCTTGGAAAAAATAGTAATGTATCATGTTCCTGGATGGGAAAACTCAATTTTATTAAAATGGGACACAATGTGCTATAGTGGAAGGGGCATTGCAGTTTTAAACAGGGGCATCTAAGCAAAAATCTGAAGGAAATGAGAAACCCATATAGATCTCTGAGAGGAAGAACATTATAGGTAGAGGGAAAACAAACAAGGGTGGTAGCACTGAGGCAGAAGAGTACTGTGCATATTTTATGAACATCAAACAGGTAGTTGGAAGTGAAAGAGCAAGGTGGTGAATAGTCAGAGAAGAGATCAGGGAGATAACTATCTCGATCATGTAGGGTCTTTTAAGGCCAGGTACTTCTTTGTTGTGGTGGCTGTTGTATACATGGTTGATCTTTTGCAGCATCCTTGACCTGTACCCACTAGATGTCAGTTGAACCTCCCTAGTTGTGATAACCAAAAATGTCTCCAGAAACTGCCAGATTTTCTAGATTTGGGAAGCAAAATTGCCCCTGATTGAAAACCACTCCTTTACTACGTGACTGTGGATCCATCTGGTTGGAGGCTTGGAGGAAGATTTATGGTTGTGTTAGGGACTTCCCAGGTGGCTCAGTGGTAAAGAATCCACCTGCCAAGCAGGACACGTGGATTTGATCCCTGGGTTGGGAATATCCCGTGGAGAAGGAAATGGCAACCCACTCGAGTATTCTTGCTGGAGAAATCCCATGGACAGAAGAGCCTGCTGGGCCTTTAGTCGATGGGGTTGCAAAGAGTTGGATATGACTTAGCCACTAAACCACCACCACCACCACTTGTGATAATGGTGCAGAGTCCTTCCTCAAGAGAACCAAATCTCCCCACAATTGAGAGGCAGTGGGGGACTTCCCTAGTGGTCCAGTGGTTAAGAATCTGTCTTGCAGTGCAAGGGATACCAGTTCAACCCCTGGTCTGGGAAGATCCCACCTACCTTGGAGCAATTAAGCCTGTGTGCCACAACTACTGGGCTTGTGCTTTAGAGTCTGTGTGCCACAACTTCTGAGCCCATGTGCTGCAACTACTGAAGCCCCGTGCCCTAGAGCCCGTACTCCACAGAGAGAGTGTGTGTTCAGTTGCGTCCAACTCTTTGAGACCCTGTGGACTGTAGCCCGCCAGGCTCCTCTGTCCATGGAATTTTTCCAGGCAAGAATACTGGAGGGGGTTGCCATTTCCTAATCCAGAGGATATTCCCAACCCAGGGATTGAACCTACATCTCTTGTGTCTCTACATTGGCAGGCAGATTCTTTAGCACTGTGCCATCTGGGAAGCCACAAAAAGAGAAGCTGCCAAATTGAGAAGGCACAATGAAGAGTAGCTCCCGCTGTTCACAACTAGAGAAAGCTTGGCTGTAGCAACAGAGTCCCACTATAGCCAAAAATCAATCAATCCATCTATAAATCTTAATTAAAAAAAGAGCCAATGAGTCTGTTAATTAACTTGGTCTGGAAACTGGATACATGTCCTTAATTTCCACTCTGATGACTTAAGTCAGTTTTTGGCCACCAGATTTTTGACATTTTTCTGGTAGATAGATTACACTGCCCATATATTTCATTCCTAGAATCATTGTGATCAGTTAGCCACTGCCAGGTTCCTGCAGACCAAAGCATTCTGATTACTGGCACATCACTGCTGCCTTTATCTTGGGGTTAAGTGCTGCCACTTGGCCTTTGCTGCGTGGGGCCCTGTTCTCCTCCGTGAAATCAGGGAGCGCATCTCAGTGGGCTGGCTTCCATATCTGACTTCCAGAAGAGAGCCGCCACACAGCTTCTCAAGGTGCTGTGCTCCTCTCCCTAGTGTAGTGTCCTCTGGGCCTTCTCAGAGGATGTAGTTGGGTAATAGGTGTGTATGTTGCAGAGGATAAATGCACTCTGATGTTCCTGTCTCCCTGAGCCTTTGGATTTCCTGTCCTACATAATGCCAGTGGAACTTTGATACCTCAGTCTCTTTAAACTTTATTACATCTTCATTGTTAGTGTAGTTTTGATTTGCATTTCCCTAATGATTATCAGCTATTGTTGACTATAAGTTTATTTTTATTTTTTTATTGTTGACTATAAGTTTAAACCAACAACTAAGCCAGTAGAGCCACCTCCAGCTGCATAGCTGGCACATTACATTCTGAATCTGTAGTCATCTCACTCATTTTAATGAATTATTTAACCTCCTTGGTCTAATACCCTTAGCATCTATTTTCACACACACTCCCAGGTTTTTGCCTTTATATGTTAGCAAAGTCTTGGCATTTTGGACTTGTAATTTCTTCCCTGTTGGGTCATAGTATGATCTGTCTTACTGCAACCGACTCGTGGGTCTAAGTGACAGTAGGATTGGTTGTGGTTGATCTTAAAGAGAATTCACATCTTGCAAGTCATTTGTGTCACATAAGGATGTCACAGATATTCAAGAAAAGAAAGGCTGTTCTTACATACAGGATGGTAAGTTATTTCTACTGGAGGTTTGAAATTGTCTTTTTCATTCTGGTTCAGTCACACATTCCCATTCCAGGTTTCAGGATCCATTCTTTTCCTAGTCATTGCCCTTACTTTCACATTAGAATTGGTTTGACTGTGAATTTATGTAATAATTATAGTTCAGCTGTTTGCACAGTTACATTTTGCATTTTATTTTTAGCAATACCAAGCTAGGAAAGTGAAAGTGAAAGTCACTCAGTTGTGTCTGACTTTTTGGGACCCCATGGACCATACAGTCCATTGAATTCTCCAGGCCAGAGTTCTGGGGTGGGTAGCCTTTCCCTTCTCCAGGGGATCTTCCCAACCCAGATATCGAACCCATGTCTCTCATATTTCAGGCAGATTCTTTACCAGCTGAGCCATCAGGGAAGCCCTTCAACCTATGGTTATAAGATTAAGACTTTTTTATTTTTAATGCCATCATGAAAGTGCTCTGTTTCTCAGACTGTGATTTGATTTGAGAGTTAATGGACCTGAACTTGTTATTCTGTAACTGCTGAAGAGCACTTGGAGAATCCATCTCATAAATCTGTTATATGAGTTGGATATAACTCATCATTACTGCCTTAACAGTTAAGTGCAACACTCTAATGGCACTATGTGCCAGGGATTACTAGCTTCCTATTTCCTCTTTGAGCCCTATGCTTAAACCCAGAGACACAATCAAGCCAATCTCCAAATCTCATTTTTGTGGGTCTTTCTACTGTGAACACTGCCATTACCTACCCTGTATTAGTCAGAGATCAGAAACCAAAAAGTAAGTTGAATAGGAAAAGTTTAGTGTAAAGAGTTATTAACCAGTAGCAGAGAATTAATTCTTAAGGGCAAAAGAGAATATTAAAGTTTAGACTAGAAGGTAAAAGGAGCAGCCACTAGCTGTAGGGCTGAGGCAAAGTAGCAGTGATGGAAAAATTTGGAAGATACCTGTCTCCCACCTTCAGGGCTGAGATTCAGATTTTGGAGAGGGTGTGTGCCACTAGATGCTGAAGAAGTTTTAGGTGCTGCAGATTTTTGCTGGCAGAGAGGAAACCTTCCTCGGGTGCTGACAAAAGTCACTAGAAAACCCCTTGCTGATCCTGATGAGAAGCCACCTGGAGTATTGGCATAGTTCTCTGGGAAACCTCCTGCTCATTGGAGTACTGCTGAAACTTGCTTGGTGTGCTGCCCTCTAGGGAGCTGACCACATTTGATAGGAAACTACCTGCGGGGGCGGGGTGTGTGTGTGTCTGAGTAGGAAACTACAAGTGGAGTTGTGTGTGTGTCACTGAGACTGGTGAGGAGTTGGCACCTGGGGAGAGGGCCATTGACTGTCTCATAGACCACTGGCCTCCACTGGAGCAAGCAGATTAGAGCACAGTGTAATGAGAAGAGGACCCCTTCTTTCCAGAGTATTCTTTTGGTGTCATCTGTTGTCAAAAGTTAACACTGCCAGATGACAAAGGAGAAGTGTTTATAGATGCCAAAAATAAGGCAGGGAAAATCAGATTTGAAGTTGAAAGACAGTATGTATATAGTTGGTAACTCAGATACTTAGATTTCTTGTGCTCTTCATTCCTTTGAAAGTGAAAGTGAAGTCACTCAGTCCTGTCCGACTCTTTGTGACTCCATGGACTGTAGTCTGCCAGGCGCCTCCACCCATGGGATTTTCCAGGCAAGAATACTGGAGTTGGTTGCCATTTCCTTCTCCAGGGGATCTTCCCAACCCAGGGATCGAACCCGGGTCTCTCGCATTGTAGGCAGACGCTTTACCATCTGAGCCACCACAGAAGCCCTCATTCCTTTGGGTTTACCTTGATTTCCATGTGGTGTAATTTTTCTTCTTTCTGAAAAGTGAAAGTCACTCAGTTGTGTCCAATTCTTTGTCCAAGGAATTCTCCAGGCCAGAATACTGGAGTGGGTAGCCTTTGCCTTCTCCAGGGGATCTTGCCAATCCAGAGATTGAACCTAGGTCTCCCGCATTGCAAGTGGATTCTCTAGCAGCTGAGCCACCAGGGAAACCCAGGAATACTGTAGTGGGTAGCCTATCCCTTTTCCAGCAGATCTTTTGGACCCAGGAATCGAACCAGGGTTTCCTGCATTGCCAGCGGATTCTTTACCAGGTGAATTACCAGGAAAGCCTTCTTTGTGTTGAACATGCCACCTTTAATATTCTTGTTGTGCTGGTCTAGTGGAGATGAATTCTTCAGCTTTTGTATATCTGAAAAGCTCTGTTTTGCCTTAAAAAATAGTGGCAAAATATACATAAAATGTACTATCTTACATATTTTTAAGTGTACAGGTCAGCATTGTTAAATACATTTAAAATGTTGTACAACCATCATCCATCTTCATAGCTCTTTTCATCTTGTAAAACTGAAACTATATCCATTAAACTGATTTTCTTCTCTCCTAACCCCAACCCTTGGCAACTATCATTCTACTTTCTGTCCCTATTTAGTTTACTTAGTATAATGTGTTAAGGTTTCATACATATTGTTACCATGTGTCAAAATTTCCTTT
Organism: Moschus berezovskii; assembly: GCF_049115385.1. Classification (NCBI taxonomy): domain Eukaryota; kingdom Metazoa; phylum Chordata; class Mammalia; order Artiodactyla; family Moschidae; genus Moschus; species Moschus berezovskii. The sequence goes on from NC_142463.1 coordinate 10,250,648, forward strand.
CTTTTAATGGGTAATACTCCATTATATGTAAACACAGTATTTTGCCTATTCATCTGTCTGTGGTTACTTGGGTTGCTCTCATGCTTTAGCCTTTGTAATGTTGTTATGTACGTGGGTATACAAGTATCTCTTCAAGACCTTGCTTTCAGTTCTTTTGAGTATATACTCAGAAGTGGGATTGCTGGATCACTTGGTAATTCTATTTTTATTTTTTGAGGCACCAGTATAGTGTTTTTCAGAGCAGTTGTACCGTTTTAAATTCCAAAATTTCAATTTATCACATCCTTGACAACACCTGTCTTCTGTTTTATTGATAAGAAAGAAAGTGAAAAAAAGTGAAGTCGCTCAGTCGTGTCCTACTCTTTGCCACCCCATGGACTGTAGCCTGCCAGGCTCCTCCATCCTTGGGATTTTCCAGGCAAGAATACTGGAGTGGTTTGTGATTTCCTTCCTAATGAGCTTGAGGTCATATCTCATTGTAGTTTTGATTTGCATTTTGGGGCACTGAGTATCTTTTCTCATGCTTATTGGCCATCTATATATTTTCTTGGGAGAAATGTCATTCAAGTCCTTTGCCCCTGTTTTTCTTTAATCAAATTTAGTTTTTGGTGACATCACATGGCATGTGGGATCTTAGTTCCCCAACCAGGAATTGAAACCACACCCCTTGCAGTCGAAGCATGAAACCCCTGGACTGCTAGGGAAGTCCCCTTTTTGAATTGGGGTGGTTTTCTTGTAGGTTTTAGGAATTTTCTATATATGCTCAATATCCTTTATCAAATAGGAGATTTGTAAATATAGTTGACCCTTGAACAACATGGGGGTTAGGGGCACCAGCCCTCCATGCAGTGGAACACCCACATGGAATTTATAGTTGGCCCTCTGTATCTGTGGTTTTTGCATATCTGTGTAGTACTGTAGTATGTACTGTTGAAAAAATGCAGGTATAAGTGGACCCACACAGATCTTATCTTTATACATCATGTGCCTAAAAACATAAAGAATTGAAAAAGTTTCATTAATGTCTTAAATTATGTAGAAAAAGTGATGAGTTATAAACCAAAGTTACAGTAATTCAAAATTTTATAATTGCCCATATATTTACCTTTATTAAGATCTTTATTTTTTCATATGGCTGTGAATTACAATATTATTTTTAAATTTTATTTATTTTTAATTGGAGGATAATTGGAGGAATATTGTGTTGGTTTCTGCCATATATCAACATGAATCAGCCATAGGTTATGTATGTCCCCTCCCTCTTGAACCTCCCTCCCAACCCTCTAAGTTATCACACAAAGCGTCAGATTTGAGCTCCCCGCTTCATACAGTAAATTTCCGCGGACTAATTTTGCATATGGTTATGTATCTGTGTCAGTGCAAGTCTCTTAAGTTGCCCCACCCTCTCCTTTCCTGCTGTTTCCACAAGTCTGTTCTCTATGTCTGCATCTCCATTGCTGCCCTGCAAGTAGGTTCATCAGCACTATCTTTCTAGACTCCATATGTGTTCATTAATATATAACAGTTTCTTTCTCTTTCTGACTTACTTCACTCTTTATAGGTTCATCCATCTTGTTAGAACTGAGTCAAATGTGTTCCTTTTTATGGCTGAGTAATATTCCATTGTGTACATGTACCACAACTTCTTTATCCATTCATCTGATGATGGACATCTAAGTTGCTTCCATGTCCTAGCTACTGTAAATAATGCTGCGATGGACATTGAGGTGCATGAGTTTTTTTCAGTTACGGTTTCCTCAAAGTATATGCCCAGTATGTGAATTACTTTCTATTGCCCTTCATTTCATTGTGCTGAACTTCCTTCAGTAGTATGAACTTTCTCAGGCTTTATTTATTTGGTAATGTCTTCATTTCTCCTTGAAGGAGAGTTTTACCGAATATAAGATTCTTGGTTATCTGCTTTTTCTTTTAACATTTTGAATATATCAGCCTGCTGGCTTACAGTCTTTCTAACAAGTTCATTTCAGTTCTCTCACTCAGTCGTGTCCAACTCTTTGTGACCCCATGGACTGCAGCACGCCAGACCTCCCTGTCCATCACCAACTCCCAGAGTTTACTCAAACTCATGTCCATTGAGTCAGTGATGCCATCCATCCCTGCTTATATACTTACTGAGGACACTTTGTGTGAGAGAAGTCAGTTGTGTCTTGCTGCTTTCAAGATTTTCTCTTTATCTTTGGCTGTTCAAAGTGTCTTTATGTGGATCTCTTTATTTTTACATGGTGTTTGTAGAGCTTCTTGGACATTTATGTTCATGTTTTTCATCAAATTTGGGGAAGTTTTCAATTATTATTTTCTCAAATATTCTGTCCACCCCATTTCGCTCTTTTCTCCTTCTGGGACTCCCACAATCCATATGTTGGTACACTGGTTTGTGTTCTGTAGGTACCTTACTGTGTTTATTTTTCTTCTGTCAGTTTTCTTTTTTTTCCTCAGACTTGATAATTTCCATTGTTCTGTCCTCAAGCTTGATGATTCTTTCTTTTGCTTGCCTAAATCTGCCTTTGAATCCATTTAGTCAATTCATTTAAGATATTGAACTTTTTGTCTCTAGAATTTCTTTTTTGGTTTCTTTATGTATTTTCTCTTTATTGATATTTCTGTTTTGTCTGTATAACATTTTATTGATTTTCTTCATATCTCTATATCAGTTTTTCTTGCTAAGTGTTGACCACTCATCATTCTGGTTTATGAACCATTGACTCAGGTCATTTAAAAAATTCTGAAATCAGACAGTTGATAGAAATGATAATCACAGATAGTTAATAACTATATGGAAAGATTCTTCAAAAATGAAAATGAAAACAACTGAATGTAAATAAAACAGCAAAATACAAACTTAAATGAGATAACATCTTTTTCCTACCAAATGGAGGATGATGAATAAAACTTTATGCCAAGTAGTGGAAGAGTTCTGTAATACTATATTTGGAAAGAATATCCGATCACAGAACTCTTTTTTTTCCTTAGGGCCTCTTGCAGGTTTTATATAACAGATATTGAGAGATGCAGAGTTACGGTATTCAGTTAATAAAAAAAAATACAGAGAGGAGATACAACACACTATGCTAGAGCCTGTAGGTATCCCAAGGTGAAAAAGATTTATCCAGTGATACTGACACATATATGTTAACTGTGCCACAAGTAACTGTCAGTGAAATAAATGTAGTGCTACAGAGGAGTCAGGACTTCTAAATGGTTTATCAGAAAAGGCCTTATCAAAGAGCTTTGTTTTAAATAAATATTGGAGAGAATTCCTTGGCAGTCTAGTGGTTAAGACTCTGGGCTTCCACTGCTGGTGACTTGGATTCAGTCCCTGGTTGGGGAAGTAAGATCCTGAAAGCTGAGTGGCACCCCCCCCCCCCCACACACACACACAAAAAGTAAGCATTGGAATTTCATCAGGTAGAAGTCATTTGCAGTTGGAAGACAGTAGTATGAGAATGGTATGATGAGAACTTTAGTGAGGAAAATAAATAACCTTATTCCATAACCAGAGTAATTGTTTTCAGAACTTAAATCTCCTTTCTACTATCTCCTTCAGTGTTTTTGCTTAGGATAAAGTCCAACATCTAAACATGACTAATACTTAGGGTGACAAACTGAGACAGTTTTGAGAGTGAAAGGATCACGTTAATGATTACATGGGGATGGTTGACATAGGCTGAGATGCTTTGGGCTAACTGGAATATGTGGTTACCCTTTCCATAAAGAATGTCCGTTGTTTGGCCCATGATTTGTCATCAGCTTTGTCTTACAGTGCTGACTCGCTTTAGTCCCAGAATTCTTACCCACCTAGCCTTTCTGTTGTTTGAATTCTCTATGTTTTTTTCCTGCTAAGAACCTTTACATTTGCTGTTCTTTTCTTGAATCTTTTCTTTTATCTTTTCATTTAATTCTTAGTTATCCTTCAGAAATTAAATTATGGAATAATTTCTGTTTCTTTCTTGACCTCCTCTATAGGTTAGCTAATCATGGAGAGTTAAGATTTATCTAAATCTGAAGATGTGTTAGAAACGATAGTTCTTACGATCAGTTGGAGGGGGTGTGGTTTTAGTAGTAGGTAAGTTATGTCCAACTCTTGCGACCCCATGGACTGTAACCCGCCAAGACTCCTCTGTTCATGGAATTTCCCAGGCAAGAATACTGGAGTGGGTTACCATTTCCTTCTCCAGGTGATATTCCTGCCTCAGGAATCAAACCTACATCTCCTGCATTGCAGGCAGATTCTTTATGACTGAGCCACCAAGGAAGCCCAATTGAATGGCAGAAAATATTTTGAGAGTTCTTTGAATTCTGGGGTGTTGGGGGTCCTACTAAAATGAAAAAAAGGAATCAGTGGTGAAAAGAGTAAATTTTAGAGAAGAAGACAGTGAAGGACATTTGACAGTTTTCAGTCTCTACTTAATCATTGAAAAATCCAGTTTCAACTTTCTGAAAATAGAGCTTTTGGTTTAGTTTTCACTGAATAAGTTTATCATATAAACTCTTAAATTGTTGCAGATATTAAAACCAGTTTGAGAAAAGTGTTTATGGTGTTAGGCATTTTCGCAGTTATGTCCAGAGAATTTGCAAAGTTATATGGTGGACTTCCCTCATAGCTCAGTTGGTAAAGAATCCGCATGCAGTGCAGGAGTCTGCCTGCAATTCAGGAGATCTGGGTTCGATCCCTGGGTTTGGAAGATCCGCTGAAGAAGGCAGTGGCAACCCACTATATGGTATTCTTGCCTGGAGAATCCCATGGACAGAGGAGTCTGGTCGGCTACAGTCCACGGGGTTGCAAAGAGTTGGACATGACTGAGCAACTAACACACACATGGTGAATAAAATAGAAGATTAACATTTTAAAATAAAAATTATTGGTCCAGGAGTCAATAAATTTCTGTGATTTTTTTTCCCCCCCCCATACCACACTGTGTGCAGATTTAGTTCCCCAACCAGGGATGCAATCTGGTTCCTTTGCAGTGGAAATGCAGTGTCCTAACCACTGGACTACTAGGGAATTCCCTCTGTGATTTTTTAAATGTTTTAATTTTTTCCCGCAGGTGGTCGTGGGTGGTATTTATCAATTCACAGTATATTGGGATTTTTAGCCTCCTCTAGTATTCTTGCCTGGAGAAGGCAATGACACCCCACTCTTGCCTGGAAAACCCCATGGATGGAGCAGCCTGGTGGGCTGCAGTCCATGGGGTCGCTACGAGTCGGACACGACTAAGCGACTTCACTTTCACTTTCATGCATTGGAGAAGGAAATGGCAACCCACTCCAGTGTTCTTGCCTGGAGAATCCCAGGGATGGGGGAGCCTGGTGGGCTGCCATCTATGGGGTCGCACAGAGTCGGACATGACTGAAGTGACTTAGCAGCAGCAGTATTCTTGCCTGCAGAATCCCAGGAACGTCGGAGACTGGTGGGCTGTGTCTTTGGGGTCACATAGAGTCGGACACGACTGAAGCGACTTAGCAGCAGCAGCAGGATTAGGAAACCCACTCCAGTGTTCTTGCCTGAAGAATCCCAGGGGTGGGGGAGCCTGGTGGGCTGCTGTCTCTGGGGTCGCACAGAGTCGGACACGACTGAAGCGACTTAGCAGCAGCAGGGTTAGGGAACTTTAGTGTTCTATTTGGTAAGTAAAAATATACTTTATTCCCAGTGCTTAATTTTTGAAATAAAGAGGGGTAAGTCATTTTCCCAGTGCTTTCCTTTTATTTTAAGCAGTGGATACATTTTTACAAACAAATGTTGTAGTGTATCCTAATTTTTAAGATAAGAGAGGATATCTTTTATTAATGTCATCATATTGCTCCTTGGTGGCTCAGACAGTGAAGAATCTGCCTGTGATACAGGAGACGGGTTCAATCCCTGGGTCAGGATGATACCCTAGAGAAGGGAATGGCTACCCATTCCAGTATTCTTGCCTGTAGAATTCTATTTCAGAGGAGCCCAGTAGACTACAGTCTATGGGATCACAAAGAGTTGGACACGGCTCAGGTGACTAGCACTTTCACTGTATAGTTATGACTTGCTAATCATATGCTAAATGCTTTTCATTTAATCATGCTAGCAATTCTGGAAAGTGTTCAGTTCAGTTCAGTTCAGTCGCTCAGTTGTGTCCGACTCTCCACGACCCCATGAATCACAGCACGCCAGGCCTCCCTATCCATCACCAACTCCCTGAGTTCACTCAAACTCATGTCCACAGAGTCGGTGATACCATCCAGCCATCTCATTCTCGGTCGTCGGTATCACTATATTTTTATTTTATGGGTAAAGAAATTTGAAAGTAAAAATCTCTTATTAAAGTTGTAGCATTTATTTTATAAGTTTACATATGGAACAGTTACATGTTTTGAAAGGGGTAGAACCCATAAGACTATTTTGATAACTAAAAATGAACTGGTATTTGTTGTCTTAAGTTAATATCCATATTCATTTGTTTATTTTTTTAATTTTAGGTTTTGTGGTATTGAGAAAATCCTTACCTATACAGAATAGTTATTACAGATTCTTAAAATCAGCTTGGCTTTTAAGTCCAGTTAAATCTTTTATGAAACTTGAGGATTGAGTAATACATTATTCAAAGCTAAATTACAGTTTATATCTAATTTTTATTTGTAAATATACAGGTTAGACAAGAAGCACCCAAACAAATTTAGAAAAACTTCCATATTATAACAAAGCTAAGTCTTACTTGTACATTTGTTGTCACCCCAGTGTTAGATTTTAGGCCAAGCAGGTGTTCTGCAGTTCTGATGTAGTCCATAATTGAGAGTGGTGTTAGCGTTACCTGGCTTGTGCAGTGTTAAGTGAGTAGTCACCAACAGATTTGAATTAAAAGATCAAAAGGGCAAACAACCCAATCAAAAAATGAGCAGAAGATCTAAATTAGACATTTCTCCGAAGAATACATGTGGATAGTCAACAGACACATGAAAAGGTGCTCAACATCACTATTATGGATTTTAAAAAAATTTAGTTTTACTTGGAGGATAATTGCTTTACAGTGTTGTGTTGGTTTCTGCCATATATCAGCGTGAATCAGCCATAGGTATACGGACTTTCCTTCCCTTTTGAACCTCCCTCCTACTTCCCACCCCATCCCACCCCGCTAGGTTGTCACAGAGCACCGAGTTGAGCTCCCTATATCATACAGATCTGTGTTACATATGATAATGTATGTTTCAATGCTGTTCTCTCAATTCATCCCGCCTTCTTCCCCTGCTGTGTCCACAAGTCTTTTCTCTATGTCTGCTTCTCTATTATTGCTCTGCAGATAGGTTCATTAGTACCATTTTTCTGTTGTTGTTGTTTAATAGGTAAGTTTTATCTTACTCTTCTGTGATCCCATGGACTAGCCCACCAGGCTCCTTTGTGCATTGGATTTTCTAGGCAAGAATACTAGAGTGGGTTGCCATTTCCTTCTCTAGGGGACCATTTTTGTAGATTCCATATATATGTGTTAATACAAGATACTTGTTTTTCTCTTTTTGACTTCTCTCTGTATGATAAACTCTTTTAAGTTCATCCACCTCACTAGAACTGACACAAATTCGTTCCTTTTTATGGCTGAGTAATATTCTATTGTATATAACATCACTGCATATTAGAGAAATATAAATCAAAATTATAGTGAAGTGACCTCACACCAGTCAGACCTCACACCAGTCAGAATGGCCTCATGAAAAAGTCTACAAACAATAAATGCCAGAGAGGGGATGGAGAAAAGTGAATCCTTCTACACTGTTGGTGGGAATGTTCTCCACGTAACACTGGAAATTGTGCTTGAGGGGCTTCACTGTATTAAGAGTATTATTTATTTAATGGATTTGAATGTATGTTTTGAAAATTTCTGTTTGAAAAACACTGGCATGCTGACACACCATTCCCCTAGCCCTCTTGTTTCAGTTGGGCCTCTTGGTTTTTAGCACGCAAGACTTCATGGAAACAGTTTACTGGATGTGTTTTTAGAACAGCTTAATAGAGATGTAGTTCATATGCCATACAATTCACCCATTTAAAGCACATAATTCAATAGTTGTATTTTCACAGTTGTGCCCACATCAGTTTTAGATCATTTTCATCACCAGAAAAAGAAAAAGGCAGTGTTGTCTGAAAAGTTCATTTTCTTCAGACACTCAAACCCCTTTCAGTGTAGCCCAGTGCTTTCACTCTTTGGCTTGCAGAGTCACGTCTCCCATTTCCCTTTTATTCACATAGCTCATTGAGTGGATGGTAGGTAGAGTGGCCTTTACTGTTTCTTTCCTTTCTCAGTGTTTATATAGTTGAATTCAGTTATGTTAAATGTGTTTAATGAATCATCTGCATGATAATTTTTAAATTTTCTTTTTGTTTTCTTTTTGAAATCCAGGATGTACCTTCCCACCTTCCCGCCCCCCACTTTCTCTTTGGTATTTGGTATACCCATTCAATCTCAAATATCCATTTATTTAGTTCAGGGAAATTTTCTTCTATCATTTCACCTGTTCATTGTTCTCTTCCTTGGATTTGCCTTTGAGATTTCTTTTATACCTAATTGCTTAATCTTTCATGTTTTCATATAAAATATCTTCTAACTTTTTGTTTTTGTTTTTTGGAAGTTTATTGAGAACTCTGTCAAAAGCTTGCCCAGCAAAATTTTTATTTTCTTGTCTCCTAATTTTCACGGCCATCTGGGTATAGTTTTTTGTATCCATAGCCTCTCACATATCTCAGATAGCACTAAAAAGGAGAAATTTCTTTTCTGTAAATTGTTTCCTTCTGGAGTGGTTATTCTTTAATTCACCTTGAACCTTCTTTTTCACATAGTTAATTTCTTTCAGAAACCTGGGATCCTTGGTTGTCTTTTTGTTCAGTGAATCTTAAATATTATTGATTACTATACCTAGCTGTTGTGTTTCATTTGTAGTTATGTAGGTAGCTAGTAGCTAGGTAGTTCTTTTTCCCTGAAGTTTTCCCTTTGAATGGGGAGACTCATTCTGTAGTGGGTTTATTATGAAGCAGAGTTGCTTCTCTTCTTCCCTCATAGGTGAATAGTAGGTAGGGAGGCAGGAGGTTGGAATGCTCACACTTGCCAAAATGAGGAGGCCTTTAAAGACTAGAAGTGAAAAATTCTAGTTGTATCTTTATCAGCTTCTGAGTGGAGTTGCCTCTGCTTTACATTTCCCTTTCTCTATGTCTGTTTTAAAGGTCTGAAATTACTTCATACTTGGCTCTGTTTCTGTCTTGGGCCCTAACATACTTAAAAAGGAATCAATTCTGTAATTTGGCTAACTTTCATTTAAAGAGCAGCAGATTTCTGGCTTTCGCCTGAGAGTAAAACTTATTGATGGGATTGTTCTGCTCAATTTTGATTAGAAGTTTAACATAGTTCTAATAATAAGTGTTGTTACTAAGTTCTCAGTAAGTGTTGGCTGTGTTTTATTATTATTACAAATGTATATGATCTTTTGTGTTACGCGGTAGAAAAGTGATTTGTAGCTTTTCTGATTCACTTTGTTGTATACCTAAAACATTGTAGATCAACTATATTTCAGTTTTTAAAAGACCTTAAAAAATAGCTTTTTTAATAGGGAGAGTATGCGTATATCTCTTAATTTTTTATTTGGAGGTTTTGGCCTGAGAACCCTTTTATCCATACTAAATTCTTGTTTTACTCTATTTGGTAGTGTTTTTGTTTATATTGTTGTGAATTTGCATACTTTGGGTGAAGATTACAGCTCTTAAGGGAGGAAGAAGGGATACTAAAAATTATGAATGAAGAAGGATAATAATGTTACTTTTCTTTTTTTGCTTTTTCAGTTTGAACAGAAAACTGGTGCAGTATTTGATGAAATTGTAGAGAACTGTAAGTACCATTCTAAAGAAAAATCCCAAAACAATGGTGTCTTAGTAAATATAAATCTAGAGGAGGCATTTATCTATAACAGTGATTAGTTAGGGCTAATTAATGTGATGGTTCAGTTTGATTTGGTTTAGATCTTATCACACCCTTTTAGTATTTTAATAAAGTTAATCTGACTTGTAAGAATCTTACTCTTTTCTTTAAATATTCTCGTAGTTATTATTATTGAAATATAGCCATGGTTTGTGTATGTGTGGATCATATTGAACTTATCACTCAAACTTTGTTTTCAGGGTCTCTTAATTCTCTCTTCATATTTTTTCCATTGTTACATGATTTTCTTAAAAGAAACTTTGTTTCTTAGATTATAAAAGTAATACATTCAATTTTATAATACAAAAATGAATAAAGCAGAAAATAAAAACCTTTATCTTTACCATTCTCTAAAGAGAATCTGTTTTGAAAGTGTAATATATATCTTTCCAGACTTTTTTCTATGAATGTAAATATACATCTTTATGTGATGGGTGGGAAGAATGTACTGTTCTTGCACTTTTCACACAATTGCCTGGACATCTGTTAGTGTGTATGGACCCATTTTATCCTCTTTGGTCTGTGCTCAGTATTTTCTTGTCTCATTGTACGATAAGTTAACCAGATTCCTCTTTTACATGTGTGTATATTATTTTCAACTTTTTACTGTTACAAACAGTGTTAAGTATGCATTTCTATACACATTTTTGTCTACTTATTGAAGTGTTTTTATAGAATAAATTCCAAGAATAGAATTTTTTCTTCCAGTTTTATTGAGATGTAATTGACATGTTTGACTTACGTACATTATTAAATGATTACCACAGTAAGTTTAGTGAATCTAAGAATAGAATTGATGAATCATCAAAGGATGTTTGTGCACTTGTTTATGATGGATAAATTTCATCATCTAAAATTGCTAAGGCAAGGGAAATGTGCTTTTCTTTTATTTTCTGTTTACCTTCACTAAAGGGATCTGTTAGTACCTTATTTCTCTTGGGAATTAGTTTGTAAATATTTTTTGAGTGATAACAGTTCTTTAGACTACATATTGAAAAGTAACTGGTGCTCCTGATCTTCAGTGGATTTAATTATTAAATGTCCTTTTTGTTGCATGCAAGTTTCAAAAATAGACTTTTGCTCCCTTGTCTCAAGGAAAAAGATTTAGAAGTATACTGGGGTATTTCACAGAAATCAGGGAGGAGATAAAGAACACATTTCCTCCAGGGAACTTAGTGAAACGTGATCATGGGCCTCCTGTCTCTAGTACTGCCAAAAAGCACTTATGCTCCAGTGACTTTTAGTCTTTTTGTTTATCCATTTTAGATTTTAAGTTCCTAGTAAAAAGGTTATAATTGGTCCAGCTGGTTTATCTTTGAACCAGTTGTCTGTGGTCGGGGGAACCAGGGTCAAAAAGTAAAACATGCTGTTAGAAGGTATTCCTCAGCCATTACTTCTCACTTTCAGCCAGTAATTTTTGATTTCCTGCTTCTGGATATGCCTTTGCTCAAGTCTGTATACCGGAAATAGTAATTAATACTAGTAGTAATTAATCAAATAGCTTTCTAATGATGCTTTTGATTGGATACTTTTTTTGTGAAAGATGTTGCAGTAACAACAGTCTTAAAGCAGAAATCTTAAGGCAGTGATAAGCATGCTGCTATATGTGGGTCTTTACACACAACATTTGGAATTTATGTTTCTGGTGCAGGTGCTCTTTCTTGCTCCAGCCCTGCAAACATTTTTAGGCTAGGGGTTTGCAACCTGGGGATTTTATTTTATTTTATTTTATTTTTGCCGGCGGACCCCTCCCTGCTCCCTCGCAGGAAACGGGAAGGGGGGCGCCGGGGGCCTCCCACTTATTCTACACCTCTCATGTCTCTTCACCGTGCCAGACTAGAGTCAAGTTCAACAAGGTCTTCTTTCCCCGCTGATTCCGCAACCTGGGGATTTAAAACCAAATGATGGTGTGGTAAAGATTACCTTTTATCTCCCTCTTTCTGGTAGTTTATAATTAAGGGGCTGTTGAAGGCAGAGAAGTAATTAGCTTGGAAGAGGAAGTTGGCCTGCCTCCATAAGGGAGCTCAGGAACACAGACCTCTACATATTGAGAGAAGGGCAGACTGCTACATAGATGGTATTCTGGAAGTTTCTGGTTCCAGAGATGGTCACAGCCTACCATTTTGTCTTGATGTCCAGAAAAAAAGGAGATTCAGTTTCTCAGGCAAGTGCCTGAAAATGTCTTGTGTAATACCAGACCTAACTGTGTGTTCATTGCCCAAGACCACTAGGATATGGAACTTCAAATATTTGTTTAATGAATCAAGTTCAGCCTTCTAGGGTGCAGCCTTTCGGCAAACTACAGTGTCTGCTAATGTAATCCCATCAGTGAGGACTTTGGGAAATTTGGTTTAAACATGAAAAAAGTTAAATTGGCATTCCAAATATATAGTGTTTTCAATGAAAGAGATTTAAAAGAAAAAAAAATCTTCAATATTTTATGCAAATCAGAAGAGAAAGTAGGGTTGTCCACCTTCTAGTTTGTCATTTGTCTGGAGAATTGTGCTGTCGATTTTTTAAGGTAACATGTTGATAGTGGAAATGACTGATGTATAACTCATGTTCCTTTAACCATTGCTTCACATTATTTATGTGCAGTTTGAAAGAAGTTCAAAAGTAATTTTTGTTGATATATAGTTTATTTACAATGTTAATTTCTGCTATATAGCAAAGTGATTGCATTATACATTTTTTTAAATATTCATTTCCATTTATAGGATATTGAATATAGTTCCCTGTCTTATACAGTAGGACCTTGTTGTTGAGAGATTTTTAAAAAATGCTTTTAGATAACTGCTTCTTTAAATCAAGGACTTTGATTAATTAAATGGCTCTGAGGTAACCACCAGGGAAGAATCCACCTGCCAGTGCAGTTTTAGTCCCTGGATTGGGAGGATCTCCTGGAGAAGGAAATGGTCACCCACTCCGGTATTCTTGCCTGGGAAATCCTATGGATAAAGGAACCTGATGGGCTACAGCCCATGCGGTTACAAAAGAGTCAGACACGACTTGGTGACTAAATGATAACAACAAAGATAACCACTTGGTCATTTACCAGTGGTTAATTTTCTTACTGATAGAATAAGTTCATTGAATGTAACAGACTTGACAACTTCAAGGGAAAAATGAAGAGCATTGCTGAAAAATAAGAGCATTGCTGAATTTTCACGTGCAGTCTTTGGATTAAAAAACTATTCATATTATTTTGATCACTTGCAGTATACCAGCTTATTTGTGAAAAACTTTACATGTATTACTTTTAAAAAATCTTGATCATTACAAAACTGGTAGATTAGATTCAACTATGTGTTGATATAACAGAAACACAATAGAAACTCATTTTCCATATGAAAGAAGCCTAGATGAAAAAATGCTCTGGTTATCAGGAATACAGGGTGTTCTGGTTTTCTTTATCACTTCCTTAGCATGCGGCTTCCATTCTCTGATGTTCTGAGATGCCTGCTGTATCTTCAGCTTGTGTTGGTTAGGGAGGAAGGCAAAAAGGCATACTTCTCAATGGAATCAGCCTCTTAAGGAACTTTCCTAAAAACTCTATATATATACATTGGTTTCCATTTCATTAGCCATCCTGATTTTGAAGAAAACTAGGATTGTCCTTTAGCTGTGCCTGTTGGTGCCAACAGTAAAATTAAGGATCTCTTAAAGAAGAGAAAGGGAATTGTTACCAGGTATGTAATCTCTGCCATAACAACCTTCTGGATGAAGGTATTACAACTGTTTGTGTGTTACTAAGGAGGAAACTAAGGCTTCAGTTCAGTTCAGTCGCTCAGTCGTGTCCGACTCTTTGCAACCTCGTAGACTGTAGCCTGCCAGGCTTCTCCATCCATGGGATTCTCCAGGCAAGAATACTGGAGTGGGTTACCATTTCCTTCTCCAGGGGATCTTCCCGACCCAAGGATCGAACCCGGGTCTCCAGCATTGGAGGCAGACGCTTTAACCTCTGAGCCACCAGGGAAGCCAAGTTCCTCTAAGCTCCTCTTAAATCTCTTGTTACCTGTTTCTGAACTGCCCCCTAGTTCACTGGAATCACAGGTTTTGAATAGTAATTGTTGTTTGGTAGAAATAAAGGCATATTTAGAGATATTTTAATGAGTGTTAACCATGACAGGTTTTTGGCTTCCCTGGTGTCTCAGAGGGTAAAGCGTCTGCCTACAATGTGGTAGACCTGGGTTTGATCCCTGGGTCGGGAAGATCCCCTGGAGAAGGAAATGGCAACCCACTCCAGTACTCTTGCCTGGAAAATCCCACGGACTGAGAAGCCTGGTATGCTGTAGTCCATGGGGTCGCAAAGAGTGGACACGACTGAGCGACTTCACTTCATCAGCAGTAAAGAACCTGCTTGCAGTTCAGGAGACACAGGAGACATGGGTTCAGTCTCTGGGTTGGGAAGATTCCGCTGGAGGAGGGCATGGCAGCCCACTCCAGTGTTCTTGCATGGAGAATCCCTATGAACAAAGGATCCTGGCTAAAGTCCATAGAGCTGCAGAGAATCAGGCACAACTGAAGCGACTGAGCACACAGGAGCGTCAGTGTCAGTCTGTGTTTGAGTTATAAAACGTCCGTCTTATCAGTGCAGTTCAGTTTTTAAAAGGACTAATAAGTTGAGCAGTTTTCTTTTCAAACCTCAGAGCTACTTAAAAATTCCTGTTTATATGGCCTATTGCTGAGTATTGTTTTTGTCATTCCAGCATTTGAAGGAATATCTTCTTTATGAAAATGTTGAAATTAAAACTTAGAGTTGTCTTTAAAGATATAAATATGGGTATAAAACTGAGATGACTTTAACTTAAAACACCTCACCATTCTTAATAATTTTCTAGTTTATTAAATAAAAACATAGATTCTTTTTGAATTAAGCATTGTATTAAGGTTTTAAGCTAATTTTTGCTTTATTTCTATGTTGCTAAAAGGAATATGTATTTGAAAACAAGTTACACTTTTATTTCAAGATTGTTATCTTTAAAACTGAGTGGTGACAGGAAAAATGAGACTGAAAGGAAGACATGAGTTGTATATGAATTTTAGTTTATGTTGATAACTGGCATAAAAGATTGGTAGAGATGAAAGTATAAGATAAATGTTTAAATATAAGGTGATTTCAATACAGGGTTCTCATCCATTTTCCAATGAAAAGATCACAACCCTTAAGTTTTTAATATCTACAGTGCATATTGTCGTAGACATATAGATGAAAATCAGATGTCTGTTAATCATGTTAATTCAACTACTTATTAATTTGAATATATACATCTTTAAACTTCATGTTAAGTAATATTAATTTAGAAAATACCCCTTTTCTCATAGTTATTTTGTGAAAGAATTGTCAGTACCTAACATGCATATTTTAGAAATTTGACTTTGTTATCACTAGTGTCACTTCTTAAATCAGTTAATAGTTTTCTAGAGCCTACTGTCTAAATTATTTAAGATAAAACATAGTTTGAATTTGCATTCTTATTACTGATAATGTGCTGCTTAATGGATCACCATAAACTGGTTTAAAACGATAATTTTATTATGCTTGTTGATCTGTGGCTCAGATATTCAGAAACGATACATGTAAGATGTCTTGTTTTTGTTCCGCAGTATCTTGGTTCTTGGCTAGGAAGATTTGAAAGCTCAGTAGGGAGAATCTAGAAGTGTGTTGTGTATCACATTTATCCATTCATCTGTTGATGGACATTTAATTTGCTTCTGTGTCTTAGCTATTGTAAATGGTGCTGCTGTGAACATTGGTGTGCGTTGTGTCTTTTCAAATTAGTGTTTCATCTTTCCTGGATATGTGTCCAGGAATGGAATTGCTGGATCATATAGTAACCTTTTAGTTTTTTAAGGAAACTTCAGACTGTGTTCTGTAGTGACTGTCTCAGTTTACATTTCCACTAACAGTGTAGGAGGCTTCCTTTTCCTCCACGCTCTCTCCAGCATTTATTATTTGTGAGCTTGTTGACGATGGCCATTCTGACCAGTGTGAAGTGATAACCTCATTGTAGGTTTGATTTGCATTTTTCTGGTAATTAGCTATGCAGAGCATCTTTTCATGTGCCTGTTGGCCATCTGTATGTCTTTAGAGAAATGTCTATTTAGGTCTTATGCCCATTTTTTGGAGTGAATTGTTTTTTTGATTCTGAGTTGTATGATGTGTTTGCTTATTTTGGAAATTAAGCCTTTGCCAGTCACAAATATTTTCTTCCAAATATATTTCTACCTGTAAGTAGGTTGTCCTTTTTTTTTTTTTAATGATTTTCCTTTGCTGTGCAAAAACTTTTAAGTTTGGTTGCTGCTGCTGCTGCTGCTGCGGCACTTCAGTCGTGTCCGACTCTGTGTGACCCCATAGACGGAAGCCCACCAGGCTCCCCCGTCCCTGGGATTCTCCAGGCAAGAACGCTGGAGTAAGTTTGGTTTAGGTTCCATTTATTTTTGCTTTTACTCCTTTTACCTTGAGAGACTGATCTAAGAAAATTTTATGTCTGAGAATGGTTTGCTTATGTTCTCCTCTAGAAATTTAAGGTTTCATGTCTTGTCTTTAAGTCATTTTAAGTTTATTTTGATGTATGGTGTTAGGGAGTGGTCTAACTTCAGTGACACTTTTTATGACATAACTTTATATGACACTGTCCAACTTGCCCAACACCACTTACTAGAAAGACTTTTCTCCATTGTATATTCTTGCCTCCTTTGTTGAGGATTAATTGAATGTAGGAATGTGGGCGTATTTCTGGCCTCTCTATTTGTTCTGTTGATCCATACATCTGTTTTTGTGTGAATACTTTCATGTTTTGACTTCTGTAGGTTTGCAGTATTTCTGAAGTCTGGGATGTTATTCCTCTACCTTTGTTCTTTTTCCTCTGAACTACTTTGGCAATTCTCGGTCTTTTGTGATTCTGGGTAAATTTTAGGATCATTTGTTCTTTTTAGGATCATTTGTGAAAAATGTCATGGATAATTTGATAGGGATTGCATTAAATCAACAGATTGTGGTGTATAGTATGGCCATTTTAGCAATATTAATTCTTCAAATCTGATATCAATATTTTATTGTTTTCAGCATATGTCCTTTACCTCCTTGGTTAGGTTTATTCCTTTTTTTTTTAAACAATTTTAAATGAGATTATTTTTAAACTTTGTTTGTGACTTCATTGTTAGTGTAAAGAAATGCAGCAGATTTCTATATATTGAACTGTGTCTTATTATCTTGCTGAATTCATTTATTCTAATTGTTTTGTGTGGAGTCTTTAGGGTTTTTTATATAGAATATTGTATCATCTGCATACAGTGACAATTTTACTTCTTCCCTTCCAGTTTGGGTATGTTTTCTTGTTCTTGTCTGATTGCTGTGGCTAGGATTTCCAGTACTGTGTTGAAGAGAAGTGATGAGGGTGGACATGCTTGTACTCTTCCAGAATTTAGCAAGTAAGGCTTTTAGGCTTTCACTGTGGGGGTGTTACATTGACTGTGGGTTTGTCATAAATGGCTTTTATTATGTTGAAATATGTTCCCTTTGTACTTGTTTTGGTGAGTTTTTATCATGAATGAGTGTTGAATTTTATCATTTAGAGTTTCTGTTGCCTTATTGGCTTTCAGTTTGGAAAATCTGTCCATTGATGTCAGTGGGGTTTTAAAATATACTATTGTTATGTTCCCATCAATTTCTCTTTTTATGTCTGTTAGTACAATATTTTATGTGTTTAGGTGCTCCTATATTAAGTGATCCTTTTGGCATTATGTAGTGTCCTTCTCTGTCTACCTTTAGGACGTTTGTTTTAAAATCATTTTTTTTCTGAATGTTGCTATCACTTTCTTGTCATTTCCATTTACATGAAATACATTCTCCATCCCCTCACTTTCAATCTGTTTATGTCTTTTGCCCTAAAGTGGGTCTCTTTTTGGCAGTATAATTGTATATTCTTGTTTTATTATCTAGTCAGCCATTATGTGTCTTTTGATTGCAGCTTTTACTCCATTGACATTTATAATTGTTATTGATAAATATGTATTTATTGCCATTTTTCCTTGCCTGTCTTTATAGTTTTTAACCACATTTTCATTATTGATCAGTATATTGTTTGGTTTTGCTTATTTATGAATTTTGTGTTATTTTTGAATCATTGTTTATGTTACCACTTTGTTTTTTCATTATACTTGGTATTTGTATTCATTGTTTAGCTCTCATTCATTCATCACTGATGTATAGTAATTCATTATTAACGCTAACCCTAATAATTTCTGTTTATTCATTTTTAATTGTGGTGAAAAACACATAGTGCAGAATTTACCATCTTAGTCATTTTTAAGTGTGCAGTTTCGTAATATTAAGTACGTTCACATTTATGTGCAACAAATCTCTGAAACTATTTTGTCTTGCAAAACTGAAATTTCTATACCCATAGAACAAAAATACCCTCCCCTCTTAAAGTTTATACATGTTGTAACATGTATTAGGGTTTCCTTCCTTTTTAAGAAGGAGTTCGGAGAAGGCAATGGCAAGCCACTCCAGTACTATTGCCTAGAAAATCCCATGGATGGAGGAGCCTGGTAGGCTGCAGTCCGTGGGGTCGCTACTAGTCGGACACGACTGAGCGACTTCACTTTCACTTTTCACTTTCACACATTGGAGAAGGAAATGGCAACCCACTCCAGTGTTCTTGCCTGGAGAATCCCAGGGACGGGGGAGCCTGGTGGGCTTCCGTCTATGGGGTCACACAGAGTCGGACACGACTGAAGTGACTTAGCAGCAGCAGCAGCAGCAACATTCTGTTGTATACCTAATACCACATTTTGTTTATCTGTTTACCTATTGATGGCCATTTGGGTTGCTTCTGCCTCTTGTCTGTGTGAGTAATGCTGCAAATACCACCTTTTGATATGCTTGTTGGCCATTTGTCTTCTGGCTGCTGCTGCTGCTGCTGCTAAGTCACTTCAGTCGTGTCCGACTCTGTGTGACCCCATAGACGGAAGCCCACCAGGCTCCCCCGTCCCTGGGATTCTCCAGGCAAGAACACTGGAGTGGGTTGCCATTTCCTTCTCCATGTCTTCTGGCAGAAATGTGTTTTTCAGGTCCTATGACCATTTTTGAATTTTTATTCTTACTGTTGATTTATGAGTTCTTTATGTATTCTGGGTATTATTTCTTATCAGATGTATGATTTGCAAATACTTTCTTCCATTCCACATGATGCCCTTTTACTCTGTTGATAGTTCTTTTGGATGTGCAGAAGTTTCAAAAATTGTTTGTCCCATTTGTTTAGTTTTGCTTTTGTTGCTTGTGCTTTTGGTGTCATATACAAAAATTTATTGCCTAATCCAATGTCATGAAAGCTTTTCCCTATGTTTTCTTTTAGGAGTTTTATACTTTTAGGTCTTCTGTTTAAAATATAGCACAATTTCAAGATCTACTGTTTATAGGCTTCTTGATGTTTCTAGTTTTTCCATTGCGAATCTTTCCTCTATGAACATCCTTGTATGTCTTCTGATTCATATAATAAAGTATCATGTGTGGAATTCATGTAAAATCTATTATGGTGAATCTGTCAAAAAACAAATTTAGAATCTTTTGGTTTAGGACAGGAATTGGCTAACTTTTTCTCTAAAAGACCATATAGTAAATATTTTAGACATAATGCCATCTCTGTTGCAGCATATTCGACTCTGTCTTTTCAGCATGAAAGCAACCATAGACAGTACTTGAAGAGATTAGTGTTTGTTTCCAATGAAACTTAATTGGCACTGAATTTTGAATTTAGCATTATTTTCATGTGTCTTTTTTGTTTTTTAACTGTTTAAAAATGTGAAAATCATTCCTAGCTCATGGGTTATGTAGATAGGACACAGGTGGCTTTTGGATTTAGCATGCAGACGTAATTTACATACCTCTGCTCTAGAGTGTATATGTAAGGTGATTGCTCAGGCATTGGATGTGTACATTCTCAACTTACTAGAACTGCAAAATTTACTATTTTCAATTGTTTATATTTCTACCATTGTTTAGAGTTTTGGTCACTATGCATCTGGACAACACTTATTACTAGACTTAAATATTTTGTAATTATAGTAGGTATAACATGGAATTCATTTTTTAAATATTTATATTTAACTGATTAATAATTTAGTTGAATATTTTTTCATGTTTTTGGCTCTTTCTGGTTCCTCTCCTGCAAAATTTGTTGCCCACTGCTGTTGCACTGCTTACCTTTTCTTAACTGCATTGTAGGAGTTCTCTAAGTATCCTAAAGAACTGATATTTGTCAGTTATAAATATTAAAAATAAATTTTCCTAATTTGTGACTTGACCTAATAAGTCTTTGCATAAGCTGAAATTAATTTTAATATATTTGAATGATAATAAATAGAGTCTTTTCCTTTATGACTTGATTTTTTAAAAAAATTTTATTTAGGTAAACCTTTTCTAGGCTGACATCTGAAAGATGTTTCATGTTGTTTCTTAAAATGTTCATTGGTTTTACCTTTAACACACAGGTCTTTGAATTCTCATTGAGTTAACTGTTTTAACTGTTTCATGGTTTGGGTTAGGGAACTAATTTATTTCTTACCATAATACTAACAAATTATCTTATTCAGTTCAGTTCAGCTCAGTTCAGTCGCTCAGTCGTGTCCGACTCTCCGCGACCCTATGAATCACAGCACGCCAGGCCTCCCTGTCCATCACCAACTCCCGGAGTTCACTCAAACTCATGTCCACAGAGTCGGTGATGCCATCCAGCCATCTCATTCTCTGTTGTCCCCTTCTCCTCCTGCCCCCAACCTTTCCCAGCATCAGAGTCTTTTCCAGGGAGTCAACTCGTCGCATGAGGTGGCCAAAGTATTGCAGTTTCAGCATTCAGTTCAGTTCAGTCGCTCAGTCGTGTCCGACTCTCCACGACCCCATGAATCATTCAGTTCAGTTCAGTCGCACAGTTGTGTCCGACTCTCCGCAACCCCATGAATCACAGCATTACCGATCATCAAATACTGTTTTCTTCACACAGTTACTTGAAAAGCTATTCTGTATTGTATACCTATGGACTTTCCCCCACATTGTCCAATGGAATTTTTGTTTATTTCTTTGCCATGTTCTTTTAATTAATTTAGCTTTGCAATAAGTCTTGTTTGATAGCCTGATAGTTCACATACCTTGAAAATTTTTCTTCAGGAATGTCTCACTTATTCTTGTTACTGTTCATTTTAGAAATACTTTACCAAGTAGCTAACAAAACAAAATCGTAAGAGCAGAATTTTGATGGACTGTTTTTTGAGTCTGTCAGTCAACAGATAATTGGCATGTTTATGATACTGATTGTGAACTTTCTGTGTGTTTTTTATTTAATTCTTTATTGCCTTTCAATAAAATTTTATAATCTAAAGATTATCTTGTAAGCTTTTTATTTTATATTTTAGCGTTTAAGTCTTACTTAATTTGATATTTATTTTTGGATGCAGGATAAGATTGGGGTACAGTTTTTTCAGATGAGTAACTGTGGTAACATGTTAAATAACTTATCTTTTCATCTAAATAATTGATATTCATCAGTGAACTCAATTGGCACTGCTGAGATATATTTAAGTCATATATGTGCGGGAATCTTTTTCTGAATTTCTTTTACATTCTGTTAACATTTACCTAGTAATATTTATCATAAACCTATATTTATTGCTATATTATCTTCACTGATTTTATTAATAGTATATATTATTATAAGACATATAGTAATACTGTATATTTTTTGGATTTGAGGTATTGGCATTTCTTTGCCCTGCCAAACCAGTGTCTTAGTTTTAATATTTGTTACTTTAAAGCTTTTCTTTAGGCTCTTCATCCACTAAAGTTTAATATGATTCATTGAATATCCAAAAATAGTCTTTTGGAATTCTGATTGAAAATGTATACATTTATATGTTATTTTTTGGGAGAATAAGTATTTTACTATATTTTTCTGTTCAGAAACAAGCTAGATTTTAATGCAGATTTTGATTTATACCATTTACTTAATTTTTATAGTTGCTTTCAAGTAACTATTGTGTTTTTCTACTATCATTTATTCTTAAATATCTTATTTTTGAGTCCAGTTAAGTATAATAATTCTCCTATTTTTATCATTTAGGGATAATTGTTGGTTTTGGTCACATTTGCTAAAGCTTTAATACATTGAAAACTTCCCATTTTACAAGGAATGGCCAAAGAATATTTATATATTACTGGACTGAATTTACTAATATTTCATTAAGGATTTTTTTCTGACAGACTTTGTGTACAGCTGGAGTTATTTCTTCATTAAATGTTTTCTAGAATTCACAGGAAAACCTCCTTGGCTTGGAGATTTCTTGGTGTGAGGTTTTTTGTGGTTTTTTTTTTTTTGTGTGTGTGTGTGTGTGTTTTTTTAAAGGTATACATTTCCCATTTATTTTTACATTTTGAGCGTAATTGTTTTCCAAAATATTTTTGATGTCAGTTGTAGAACTTCTCCCCATGAAACCTCAGTTCCTGACCCTGAAATGCTACTCTTTTCTGTGAGAATGAATGTGCCTTCAAGGGACCTGGTCTGTCATGCACTTTTCACAAGGCTGTGCAAGTAGTAATAAATCAATCTTTGTGAGATTGAATATGTATTTGGTATGCACTTTTATTTTCCTAGGTATATAGAATGCTCTTTCAACTTTGTCCTTTAATACTAAAGGAAAGGAGAAAACCTATACATGCGTACAAAATCAAAACAGTATCAAATAACAGTTGTCCTTCAGAACCAAATATGTGACTGTTAGCTAGTGATTTTTTTTTCCTCATTCTTTCTTTTGAAAGTGAAAGTCACTCAGTTGTGTCTGACCTTTGCGACCTCATGGACCATAGACCGCCAGGCTCCCCTGTCTGTGGAATTTTCCAGGCAAGAGTACTGGACTGGTTTGCCATTTCCTACTCTGTGGTGTGAGGTTTTAAGTTATGAATTCAAATTTTTCAATAAATACAGGATTATTTATATATTATATTTACTCTGTGTCAGGTTTGTTATGTTTTCAAGTAGTTTGTTCATTTCACTTAACTGGTCTTTTCCTTTTAGGTTATAATTATTTTAAAAGTGGGAAGGAGGGACTTCCCTGGCAGTCCAGTGATTAAAACTGCCTTTCAATGCAGGCAGTGCAGGTTCAATCACTGCTCAGGGTGCTAGAATTCCACATGCCTAGGGTCCCAAAAACCAAAACATAAAACAGAAGCAATATTGTATTAACAAATTCAAAAAGACATAGAAAAGTGGTTCCCATCAATAAAATCTTTCTAAAAAATAAATGAAAGTAGGATGGATACTTTGCTGATAAAGATCTGTCTAGTCAAAGCTACGGTTTTTCCAGTAGTTGTGTATGGATGTGAGAGTTGGACCATAAAGAAAACTGAGTGCTGAAGAATTGACGCTTTTGAATTGTGGTGTTGAAGAAGACTCTTGAGAGTCTGTTGGACTGCAAGGAAATCAAATCAGTTAGTCCTAAAGGAAATCTGTCCTGAATATTAATTGGAAGGACTGATGCAGAAGTTGAAGCTCCACTACTTTGGCCACCTGATGCGAAGAACTGACTCACTGGAAAAGACCCTGATGCTGGGAAAGATCGAAGGCAGAAGGAAAAGGGGACAACAGAGGATGAGATGGTTGGATGGCATCTTCAACTTGAGTTTGAGTAGGCTCCTGGAGTTGGTGATGGACAGGGAAGCCTGGCATGCTGCAAGTCATGGGGTTGCAAAGAGTTGGACACGATTGAACGACTGAACTGAAGGATGGATAGTGGCAACTATTATGGTTTTAATTTACATTTCCCTGCTGACTGATGATTTCAAGCATTTTTTCAGTGTGTGTATTAGCTTTTCTTAAAATGTTCCTTTGTAAAGTGTCCCAAGTCTGCCTATTTTTTGAATTGTTGGTTTGTCTTTTCTGTTATAGTGTTGTAAGGGTTTTTTACGTATTCTGGATACAAATCTTTTGTTTTATAGATGGTTAGATAGAAATAGATGTGGATATATCTGTCTCCATCTATTCATGTATTCTGTGGCTGATGTTTTCATTATCTCTGTGGTGTCTTGATTGAAAAGCATAAGTTTTAATTTTGATGAAATTCCATGAAGTTCCATTTTTCGTTGGTAAGTCACTCAGTTGTGTTTGACTTTGTGACCCCATAGACTGTAGCTCGCCAGGCTTCTCTGTCCTTCACCATCTCCTGGAGCTTGCTCAAACTCATGTCCATCGAGTTGGTGATACCATCCAGCCATCTTGCCCTCTGTCAGACCCTTCTCCTGCTTTCAGTCTTTCCCAGCATCAGGGTCTTTTCCAATGAGTCTGCTCATTGCATAAGGTGGCTAAAGTATTGGAGCTTTAGCATCAGTCCTTCAATGAATATCAGGGTTGATTTCCTTCAGGATTGACTGGTTTGATCACCTTGCTGTCTAAGGGACTCTTCTCCAACGCCACAGTTTGAAAGCATCAATTCTTCAGCGCTCAGCTTTCTTTATGGTCCAACTCATAGATCTATACATGACTACTGGAAAAATTATAGCTTTGACTGTATGGACCTTTGTTGGCAAAGTAATGTCTCTGCTTTTTAATATGCTGTCTAGGTTGGTCATAGCTTTTCTTACAAAGAACAAGTGTCTTAATTTCATGGCTGCAGTCACCATCTGCAGTGATTTTGGAGCCCAAGAAAATAATCTTTTTTCTGATTGATTTATTCTGATACTTTTTTGAAGATTAAATGTTCTGTATGTTTGGTTTTATTTTGGACTCATACTATTCCAAGGATCTATACCACATTGTATTAATTACTTTAGTTTTATATTAGATCACATAGTCTAAGCCATTTTTTTCAAAAGTTGTTTTTTCTATTCCAGATCTTTTGCATTTTCATGCAGTTTCTTAGAAACACCTTGTTATTTTCTATAAAAAAGCTTCCTGGGATTTTGATTGGGATTCTCATCTGTAGATGAGTTTGGGGAGAATTGACATCTAAATGAGTTTTCCCATTCATGAATGTTTTTTGTATCTTTTAAAAAATGTATTTAGATTATCTTTCCTTTCAGCAGGGTTTTGTAGTTTTTAAGTACGAGTCTTACACATATTTTGTTATCCCTGTACATTTAAAATTTCTTGTGCTATTGTAGATGAAATTTTAAAAATTATATTTGCTGATGTATAATTTATGTATAAGATATAGTGTATCATGAAATCATTTTTAACTTCTTACTTCAAAATAGTTACAGACTTATAAAACAAGTTAGTGTAAGCCAGCCATCTCTTCTTAAAATTTGCTTTGTCTATTTAACTCCTTTGTATTTACACAGACATTTTAGAATCAACATGTAAAGGTATATAGATAAACCATTGGCTATTTGATTAGAATTGCATTAAATATGTGGATTAATTTGGAGGAGAATTGACATCTCAAATATATCCATGAGCATGGCATATTTCTGAGTTTATTTAGTTCTTTAAATCTGTAAATAATTAGTAAATTATTAAATTTCTAAATAATCTTTTATAGTTTTAGCCTATAGATTTTGCATGTATTTAAGAAATTAGCATTCCTGTTTTTCTTTTGGTTTTTTCAGTATTTTGCCTCAGTTTTGTATGTATGTGGATAAATTAAGGGACAGTTTTCCCCCATACTAGCTAATTTTTCTTTTCCAAGTCAGTTAATAACAGTCCATTGTTTCCTTACTAATTTGAAATTTAATATTCCTATTTTTTATTGTATTGTAATGATTAAAGAAATTTTTTAAAAATTTCCAGTTGATCTTTATTATCTTTGTAGATGCCTTTTCTCAGGTTGAGGACCTTCTCTTCTCTGTATTTGCGAAAAGATTTTTTTCATGAATGACTATTTTGTCAAATGGTTTCTTTTCATATGCTGAAATGATCATTTTTTTTCTTTATTGTGTTAATGTGATGAATTGATTTTTGAATCTTAAACCCACCTTGCATTCGTGATATAAATCGTACGTTGTCATGATATATTGTTTGTTTTATATCTTTTAAAATCCAATTTGCTAATATTTTTAAGCACCTATATTTATGAAGGATATTGGTATGTAGTTTTTTTTGTTTTTTTCTGGTCACATCTTTCTCTGGCTTTGGTTCCAGGGTGATAATGGCTTCATAATATTAGTTAGAAAGTGTTCCTTTCTCTTATATTTGCTGAAATAATTCATATAAGGTGGGTATTACTTCTTCCTCAAGTATTTAATTTACTAGTGATGTCATCTAGTCTTGATGTTGTTCATATTTTCTATTTCTTCTGTGTAATTTACACCTTTCAAGGCATTTTCTCATAAGTCAGCACAGTCTGGTAGAACTTTCTCTATTGAAATATCTATGTTGTACTACACCATTAAAGTATAGTAGTCACTGTCTGTGGCGGTAGAGTACTTGAAATGTGATTAAGTGCAGAACTGAAGTTCTAATTTTATTTAAGCATGTAGCTGGTGACTTACTGTACTGGGTATTATAGATCTAAGTTGTGAATTCATTTCCATAGAATTATTAATAATTTTTAAATGTATTGTCATATACTATGAATAATAGTTTTAGTTTATGTTCATAGTTTTAAAGTTTTTTTCTACATAGTTGTTTATAGGGAATACCCTGGTGGTCCAATGGTTATTAGGATTCTGAGCTTCCACTACAGGGAACCTGGATTTGATCCCTGCTCAGGGAACTAATGCCCTGCAAGCTGTGTACTATGGTAAAAAACACAGACACACGCACACAATTGGGAGATACAAGGTTGTTTATAATATTATTTTTATTCTCTAATGAAACCTTGGTGCTGTCTCTTTTACTCCTGAGGATTGGTAATTTGTGTCTTCTCTCTCTATCCTTTCCTCCTCTTTGTATTTTTTATTAAAATATTTTAAGTATAAAAATACACATAAACTAAAATTTACCATTTTTATAATTTTTAAATGTTCAGTTCAGTAGTGTTCACTACATTTAGATTGCTGTGCAGCCAGTCTGTTAACTTTTCATCTTGCAAAAGTGAAAGTCTGTAACTATTAAACTCCCCATTTATCCTCTCAGCTGTGTCATCTACCTCTTTATTGTCTGTCTCTATGAATTTTACTATTCTGGGTACTTCATATAAGTGGGATTATACGGTATTTGTCTTTATGGGACAAATGGGTTTATTTCATTTAAAATGATGTCCTCAAGGTTCATCTGTGTTGAAGCAGATGTCAGAATTTCCTTCCTTTTTAAGACTGAGTAATATTCCACCATGGGCTTCCCTGGTGGCTCAGCGGTAAAGAATCTCCTGTCAATGCAAAAGACATAGTTTTGATCCTTGGGCTCCAAAGATCCTCTGGAGAAGGAAGTGGCAGCCCACTCCGGTATTCTTGACTGGGAAATCCCATGAACAGAAGAACCTGGCGGGCTACAGTACATGGGGTTGCAAAAGAGTCATACAGAACTTAGAGACTGAAAGCAACAACAGCAACAATATTTCATCATATGGATATACTACATTTTATCAGTTCAGTCAGCAATGGACAGATACTTGAATTACTTCCATCTTTAAGCCATTGTAAATAATACTGCAGTGAACATGGTATACAGATATAAATATCTCTTACAGACGATGCTTTTTATTCTTTTGAGATCATGTGGTAATTCCATTTTCAACTCTTTGAGAAACTGCTGTACTGTTTTATATAGCAGATGTACCACTTTGCCTTCACACCAACAGTGTGCAAGGGTTCCGGTTTCTCCACATCCTCACCTATGTGGTTATTTTTGCTTTTTGATAGTAGTTAGCCTACTGAATGTGAGTTGATATCTAATTTCAGTTTTGATTTACATTTCCCAAATACTTAGTGATGTTGAACATCTTTTTCATGTATTTGTTTGCCTTTTTTATTTTTTCTGTTTATGGTTAGTTTGTCTAGAAACTTATCATTTTTGTTCTTTTTGAAGATCTTGCTTTCGGTTTTTCTTCATTGTTTGTTTTCTGTTATATAGATTTTTCTTTTTATCTTCAGTACTCCTTCTGTTGAGTTGGCCA
This sequence comes from Moschus berezovskii, assembly GCF_049115385.1. Lineage (NCBI taxonomy): Eukaryota > Metazoa > Chordata > Mammalia > Artiodactyla > Moschidae > Moschus > Moschus berezovskii. The sequence continues at coordinate 10,278,643 of NC_142463.1, forward strand.
AATGTTCATTTGCTTTTAAGTAAAGTTAAAAGACATTAATATTTTCACTTTTACCAAGAACTTTATTGAACAGTATATTCAGTAACCAAATAATCTTTTTGGCCAACCAAATGAACTTTTTGGCAAGCCCAATCATACTTGTGCTTAATTTGATTTTTTTTCTTGCTTCTAAAGGTGGAGGTTTAGGTCATTGGTTTTAGATGTATATATCCATAAGTTCCCCCTCTAAGGACTTCTTTTATTGCCCTTCTCAAGTTCTGTTGTGTGTTCATGAACTTTATTCATTTCCTGTGCATGCATGCATGTTAAGTTGCTTCAGTCGTTTCTGACTCTTTGTGACCCTATGGACTGTACCTCCCCCGGCTCCTCTGTCCATTGGCATTCTCCAGGCAAGAATACTGGCATGGGTTGCCTTGCCCTCCTCCATGAGATCTTCTATACCCAGGTATCGAATCCGTGTCACTTATGTCTCCTGCATTGGCAGGTGGGTTCTTTACCACTAGCACCACCTGGGTAGCCTCTATTCAGTTTATAATATTTTCTGATTTTCCTTGTGATTTCTTCTTTGACCAGTCACTTTTTTTAAAAGAAAATTTTTTTTTCTAAATATTTGGGGTTTTTCCACATGTGATTTTGTTATTGAGTGCATTTTGGTCAAAGTAGATATTTTGTATGAGTTCCATTCTTTGATAATTCTTCCATACAATATTTACATCATTTATCATGTGATCTATATTGGTGATTGTCCGATGTATATTGGAAAAGAATATGTGTTTGCCATTTGTGGGTTCAGTTCAGTTCAGTCGCTCAGTCGTGTCCGACTCTCCGCGACCCCGTGAATCACAGCACACCAGGCTTCCCTGTCCATCACCAACTCCCGGAGTTCACTCAAACTTATTTTATAAATATCAGTTAGGTTCAGTTGGTTGACAGCATCTCTTTGGGTCTTTTATATTTTTATTGATTTCCTGCTATTCCATTAATGGCAGAGAAGTGTTAAAACTATTCAGATATTACAATAAAGTTATCTATTTTTGCCCTTAAATTTTATTTATTTATTTTATTTGGCCCTGGGATCTTCTTTGCTGCACTATGGCACGGGGGATCTTTAGTTGCTTCATGCAGGATATAGTTCTCTGACCAGAGATCGAACCCAGTCCCCCTGCATTTGAGAGCAGGGAGTCTTAACTACTCGATCACTGGTGAAGTCCCTATTTTTGCTTTTAATTCTGTTTGTTTCCAGTGTTCCTTCTCTTGTTTAGGTCTAGGTTTCCATCCGGTGTCCTTTTCTTTAGGAAGAACTTTATAACATTTCCTGTCCTATAAGTCTGCTGATAACACATTCTTTCATATATAACAATAATAATATAGTTTTTTTATTTCCATCTCCTCCTGTTTACTCTTTTCATCTGTATAGTCTAATGTGCAGTTGACTCATTCAGTTAAATTTTCATTTCAGATATATTTTTCAGTTTTAGAAGTTTCTTTTTTAAAAATATAGTTCCTACTTTTATTCTCATTAATATCATGATTTGCATTAAATCTTTCTACTTTTTTTTTTTTAAATAACTTTTTAAGTGTTTTCTGCTAATTCTAATCCCATCATTTATAGTCTTTCTGGCCCCATTTCTGTTGGCTGAATTTTTTTCTGGTTATGGCTCTCCATGTCTTTTTCAAGTGTGTTACAGTTTTTGATTGGATGCTGTATATTGTTAATGTTACATTAAGTTTTAGATTATATATTTCATATTATATTTACTTTAAGGAGCATTGAATTTTATTCTGACATGCAGATTGCTTTATTCAGCTTGATTTTTTTTTTTTTTTTTTGAGATTGGCTTTTAAAGCTTGTTAGGGCAGATCTAGGGTTGGCTTTAGAGTTGTTTAGTCCTACTCTTGCCTGGAAAATCCCATGGACGGAGGAGCCTGGTAGGCTTCAGTCCATGGGGTCGCTAAGAGTTGGGCACAACTGAGCGACTTCACTTTCATTTTTCACTTTGATGCATTGGAGAAGGAAATGACAACCCACTTCACTATTCTTGCCTGGAGAATCCCAGGGACAGAGGAGCCTAGTGGGCTGCCGTCTATGGGGTCGCACAGAGTCGGACACGACTGAAGCGACTTAGCAGCAGCAGCAGCAGTCCTACTTTTAATGTGTGACTTTTCGAGGTCTCCGTTGATTCTCCTAGTTGTTTGATGAGGTTTCTTTGTTCTTTTAAAAATAGGCTTTAATTTTTAGAGCATTTTTTTAGGTTCACAGCAAAATTTAGCAGAATGTCCAGAGTTCTCATGTATTATGTTCTCTCACAGAACCATAACCTTCCCCACTGTCTCTTGTGTGGCTTACTGTTCAGCCAAAGAATTTCTAGGGTTCTTTCAGTGTATGTTTGTCTCTTCTTTTTGGTGGTGTGTCCTCCAAATACCAGCTGCTTTAATTTTCTCAGTCTCTTGTCTCCCCAGTTAATTGAGACTGGTATGCTCTACTTGAGTATTCCCTCTGTATACTGAAACTTGCTAAATGTTCCCAGGCAGAAAGTGTAGGCTAGTCACCTCATTAATTCATTTTGTCGGAGATCACAGTCTTATGTTTATTGTTGTCCATACTTTGGGTATATTTGTTTTACATATTTCATCAAGTTTTTTATTCACAGCAGAAGGGTTATTCTGGTACCAGTACTCTGCTAGAGCTGCAGGTAGTTTTATGACAGTGTATTATACCTAGTGCCTAATTTGCAATTGCTTTGTTCTGAATCATTTTCGTTGTAACTCAGAGGTAGTTCTGTAGATAATTGCCCTGAGCGCTTTTCTAAGCCTATTTAAGTGCCGTATGTTTTCCTAGCATGATGCAAATTATACTGTGTGAACTACACTCAGCAATATTCCTATAGATAAGGGTCAGGAAATCTTTGTCATAAATGGCTTAATGGTAAACATTTAAGCTCTGTAGGATGTAGTCAAAAATAGGGTCTCCCATGTATTATTCTCTTCCTCCTCTTCCCTCCCCTCTCCCCGACTTCTTTTACTGTCTCAAAAATGTAACTATTCCTGGCTCAGGGGCCATCCTTTGATCAAGAGTTTACCAGCCCCTACTGTAGATAAAGTTGTTCGAGTGGGAATTTTTCTTTCTTCATTTAAATCTCTATTGACATTGTTACAGGTAATATGAGATGGTAGAATTGATGTTTCTGAGTTAAATGAGTTCAAGAGAGTAACAACATGAAATGGTTGTAAGTTTACTAATGCCTTTGAAGGCAGAAAAGTGAAAGTTACTCTAGTTCTACAGCTTTAAAGCTCTTAAAAATGGCTATTTTACCATTGCATTTTTTTCCCAGTTAAATAGGGTGGGATAAAAAATAAGGTTCAGGACTGGAACAGATCCTTGTTTATCTGTGAGGATATCAACTAAATTTGGTGTGGCAAGACGGGAGAGACAATGAAAATTAAAACATTGTATTTTATATATAACAACTGTATCACAGAAATTTAGAATTAGAAGGAATAACAGGGAAGCTGTGGAACTGTAGATTGGGACACAGTTGGAACCGACTCCTCATACCTCTGTAGAATTGTGCTTCTGCAGCTATTAGTATAAATTACTTTTGCTTTTATTGTTTTGTTAAAATTTCATTGTTTTCCTCCTTACAGAAGTAAAATACTCTCTGAAAAGTTATAAAAATAAATATTTTACTTGATTAAAATGTATGATATTCTGTTGTAGTGATATGCTTCAGTTTTAACAGACCCTGGACAGTTTTTAGGTACATGCTGAATATATCTTATTTATAGACATCTCTGATGTTCTTGATCATTGCTTTCAGAGCACTGTAAATATCAATAACCATTCAAAAAAAGTAAAGTCTGTTGTATTTACTTTAGTTGTCCTCACAGTAAAGAACAAATAGTTACTTGTTTTATAATGTGTGTTAAATCTTTTTTTTTAGCTCTAAAAATAGTGTACAAGTGGACTATTAAAATTGACAAAATGTAACCAATTTCTGTCAGAGGTGTTCCAAGTGTTCACATTTGTCAGTCACCTTTTAGCAAGTTATAAAGTCAAACTGTGAAGAAAGCTTATCGCCGAAGAATTGATGCTTTTGAACTGTCGTGCTGGAAAAGACTCTTGAGAGTCCCTTGGACTGCAAGGAGATCCAACTAGTCTATTCTAATAGGAGATCAATCCTGGGTGTTCATTGGAAGGACTGATGCTAAAGCTGAAACTCCAATACTTTGGCCACCTCATGCGATGAGTTGACTCACTGGAAAAGACTCTGATGCTGGGAAGGATTGGGGGTGGGAGGAGAAGGGGACGACAGAGAATGAGATGGCTGGATGGCATCACCGACTCGATGGACATGAGTTTGAGTGAACTCCGGGAGTTGGTGATGGACAGGGAGGCCTGGCGTGCTGTGATTCATGGGGTCGCAAAGAGTTGGACACGACTGAGCGACTGAACTGAACTGAAGGTCAAATTGTTCTGGATATTCCCGTTTATCCCCACTGTGGGAACAAATAAAAGTAAAAATTAGTGAAAAGTTCTGTGAATCTCACTTAGGAGCCTCATCTCTCTTCATTGAATGTATATAGAATCATCAATGGCATTCTTTAATAATTCCACAGTAACAATACATATTTAAATGAAAACAAGAAAAGACAGCAGTAATCTTGAGTCATGACTCCCAGAGAAAACAAATTCATTTTCATTAGTACTTAACATGGATTATTTTTGAACTATCATAAATGGTTCATCTCTTGTATGGTAGATCATTCAGTGGTTCATCTTTGTTGGTTTAACATTCAGAGGGATGGTTGACCATTTAGGGTTTTGTGAAAGAAATTCAACCATCTGATAAGAGATTGGACTTGATGAAGATTGTTTTCAGCCTCTCGGTATAGTGATTTATTATCTGAAGTTAATTATACCTGGTTCATAAAAACTAGAGCCTAAGACGTCGAGTGTGGTAGGGTATTAGCATCACCTGGAGCTGTGTTAGAAATCAGACCTTTGACTGCCACCCTTGACCTGCTGAGTCAGAATCTTTAGAAGTTAATTCAGGGATCCGTTTCCAAGCTCACCAAGAGATTCTGATATCCAGTAACTTGAGAAGCATTACTTTAGTTCAGTTCAGTTCAGTTCAGTTGCTCAGTCATGTCCAACTCTTTGCGACCCCATGAATCGCAGCACTCCAGGCCTCCCTGTCCATCACCAACTCCCAGAGTTTACCCAAACTCATGTCCATCGAGTCGGTGATGCCATCCAGCCATCTCATTCTCTGTCGTCCCCTTCTCCTCCCACCCCTAATCCTTCCCAGCATCAGAGTCTTTTCCAGTGAGTCAACTCATCGCATGAGGTGGCCAAAGTATTGGAGTTTCAGCTATAGCATCAGTCCTTCCAATGAACACCCAGGACTGATCTCCTTTAGGATGGACTGGTTGGATCTCCTTGCAGTCCAAGGGACTCTCAAGAGTCTTCTCCAACACCACACTTGAAAAGCATCAATTCTTCGGCACTCAGCTTTCTTCACAATCCAACTCTCACATCCATACATGACCACTGGAAAAACCATAGTCTTGACTAGATGGACCTTTGTTGGCAAAGTAATGTCTCTGCTTTTTAATATGCTATCTAGGTTGGTCATAACTTTCCTTCCAAGGAGTAAGCATCTTTTAATTTCATGGCTGCAATCACCATCTGCAGTGATTTTGGAGCCCCCAAAAATAAAGTCTGACACTGTTTCCACTGTTTCCCCATCTACATGATCTTAGTTTTCTGAATGTTGAGCTTATTTAAGCCAACTCTTTCACTCCTCTTTCACTTTCATCAAGAGGCTATTTAGTTCCTCTTCACTTTCTGCCATAAGGGTGGTGTCATCTGCATATCTGAGGTTATTGATATTTCTCCCGGCAGTCTTGATTCCAGCTTTTGCTTCTTCCAGCCCAGCGTTTCTCATGATGTACTCTGCATATATGTTAAATAAGCAGGGTGACAATATTCAGCCTTGATGTACTCCTTTTCCTATTTGGAACCAGTCTGTTGTTCCATGTTCAGTTCTAACTGTTGCTTCCTGACCTTCATATAAGGAGAAAAGGAAAGATATAAGCATCTGAATGCAGAGTTCCAAAGAATAGCAAGGAGAGATAAGAAAGCCTTCCTCAACGATCAATGCACAGAAATAGAGGAATACAACAGAATGGGAAAGACTAGAGATCTCTTCAAGAAAATTAGAGATACCAAGGGAACATTTCATGCAAAGATGGGCTCAATAAAGGATAGAAATGGTATGGACCTAACAGAAGCAGAAGATATTAAGAAGAGGTGGCAAGAATACACAGAAGAACTGTACAAAAAAGATCTTCACGACCCAGATAATCACGATGGTGTGATCACTCACCTAGAGCCAGACATCCTGGAATGTGAAGTCAAGTGGGCCTTAGAAAGCATCACTACGAACAAACCTAGTGGAGGTGATGGAATTCCAGTGGAGCTATTTCAAATCCTGAAAGATGATGCTGTGAAAGTGCTGCACTCACTATGTCAGCAAGTTTGGAAAACTCATCCGTGGCCACAGGACTGGAAAAGGTCAGTGTTCATTCCAATCCCAAAGAAAGGCAATGTCAAAGAATGCTCAAACTGCTGCACAGTTGCACTCATCTCACATGCTAGTAAAGTCATGCTCAAAATTCTCCAAGTCAGGCTTCAGCAATACGTGAACCATGAACTTCCAGATGTTCAAGCTGGTTTTAGAAAAGGCAGAGGCACCAGAGATCAAATTGCCAACATCCGCTGGATCATGGAGAAAGGAAGAGAGTTTCAGAAAAATATCTATTTCTGCTTCATTGACTATGCCAAAGCCTTTGACTGTGTGGATCACAATAAACTGGAAAATTCTGAAAGAGACTGCTTTAGTTCAGTGATCCTCAAACATTAATGTGCATCAGAAGCAAAATTATCTAGGAGTGCTTGTTTTTGTTTTGTTTAAAACATTTTTTAAAATTTATTTTTATTGGAAGGTAATTACTTGATGCTGGGAAAGGTTGGGGGCGGGAGGAGAAGGGGACGACGGAGAATGAGATGGCTGGATGGCATCACCGACTCTGTGGACATGAGTTTGAGTGTACTCCGGGAGTTGGTGATGGACAGGGAGGCCTGGCGTGCTGTGATTCATGGGGTCGCGGAGAGTCGGACACGACTGAGCGACTGAACTGAACTGAACTGAATTACTTTACAATATTCTGATAGTTTCTGCCATACATCAACTTGAATCAGCCATAGGTAAACATTTTTTTAATTGAGGTAGAATTGACATATAACATTGTATTCTGTTCTGTTCTGTTCCGTTGCTCAGTCGTGTCCGACTCTGTGCGACCCCGTGGACTGTAGCCTACCAGGCTTCTCCGTCCATGGGATTCTCCAGGCAAGAATACTGGAGTGGGTTACCGTTTCCTTCTCCAAGTTTTAGGTATATAACATAATGACTTGTTATATGTGTATATTGCAAAATGATTACCATAACAAGTTTACTTAACATCCATTACCAATGCTGTTGGTTTTTTTCTTTTTTAATTTTGATGCTATTAGAAATCTATTTTATGTTGAGATCTACTTGTGTGTGTTACAGTGTTTTATAGCATTACTTACTGTGACTCTGAACTATGTTTTCTGTTGTAGTCTATTTTTAAAAAAATTACAGCCCTGGCTCAGTAATGAATTGACACTTTCAGTTTGAAAGAAGAATGGTTTGTTGTATTCCAATTGTTGTCCATTTCCGTGAAAAGTTTTCTGTTGGTTATTGGCCTATTAATAGCCAATATACTTTTTCACCTTAGGATCATAAGCTGAGATTACAATCTTTTTGTTACTGTAAGTGTGCCAAATTCCGGGACATGGTAGGGACAGGGAGGCCTGGTGTGCTGTAGTCCATGGGGTCACAAAGAGTTGGACACAACTTAGCTACTGAATAGCAACAAGTGTACCCCAATGAGAATGAGGTCCTGTTGTTAAGGGAGGAAGCTAGAATGACTGTTGAAGAGCAATTAGTAGTTTCAGAAGAAGACAACTTGATTTAGCTTTTGATGAAGTTGCATGCTTACAAGAGTCAGAATTGCCTAAACTTGTTTATTCTAGTGGTACTTTTTATTGTAATTAATTTTAGTTGTACCATTTTTTACAATAATGAAATTTCCTCCGAAAAGTAAAATTGTTTCTGTGAATAATTTTAGTGCTTTCAGTTCAGTTCAGTCGCTCAGTCGTGTCTGACTCTCCGCGACCCCATGAATCACAGAACGCCAGGCCTCCCTATCCATCACCAACTCCCGGAGTTCACTCAAACTCATGTCCACAGAGTCGGTGATGCCATCCAGCCATCTCATTCTTGGTTGTCCCCTTCTCCTCCCGCCCCCAACCTTTCCCGGCATCAGAGTCTTTTCCAGTGAGTCAACTCGTCACATGAGGTGGCCAAAGTATTGCAGTTTCAGCTTTAGCATCAGTCCTTCCAAGGAACACCCAGGATCGATCTCCCTTAGAATGGACTGGTTGGATCTCCTTGCTGTACAAGGGACTCTCAAGAGTCTTCTCCAACACCACAGTTCAAAAGCATCAATTCTTCGGCAATCAGCTTTCTTCACAGTCCAACTCTCACATCCATACATGACCACGGGAAAAACCATAGTCTTGACTAGACGGACCTTTGTTGGCAAAGTAATGTCTCTGCTTTTTAATATGTTGGTCATAACTTTCCTTCCAAGGAGTAAGCGTCTTTTAATTTCATGGCTGCAATCAGCATCTGCAGTGATTTTGGAGCCCAAAAAAATAAAGTCTGACGCTGTTTCCACTGTTTTCCATCTATTTCCCATGAAGTGATGGGACCAGATGCCATGATCTTTGTTTTCTGAATGTTGAGCTTCAAGCCAACCTTTTCACTCTCCTCTTTCACTTTCATCAAGAGGCTTTTGAGTTCTTCTTCACTTTCTGCCATAAGGGTGGTGTCATCTGCATATCTGAGATTATTGATATTTCTCCCAGCAATCTTGATTCCAGCTTGTGCTTCTTCCATCCCAGCGTTCCTCATGATGTACTCTGCATATAAGTTAAATAAGCAAGGTTAGGAATACTTAACTCGGTCAAGTCAGTAAAAACGTGGAGGTGCCTTTATTTTCTCGTTCCATTCTAAAGAAACCAAAGTTGTGATGTGGAAGGTTGCATTAGGGCTGTGATATGTTCAAGGAAGAACTCAAATTAGCAAACCCATTTTCAAAGTTTTACTGATCAGCAGTGATAGGTCAATGTGCTTTTTTTTATACATACCAAGTAAAAATAAACGTTTAAAGCATGTATGTTTCATTTTTAATTCCCGACTTTATTGGACTTTTAACTGGTAAACTATATTCCTGATCTTATAGTTTAAAGGGGCTTTTATTACTTAGTTGTTGTTTTTCATTTGGTAAGTTATGTCCGGCTCTTTGCAACCCATCGACTGCACCATGCCAGGCTTCTCTGTCCTTCACTGTCTCCTGGAGTTCATTGAGTTGGTGATGCTGTCCAATCATCTCCTCTTCTGTCATCCCCTTCTCCTCCTGTGCCTAATCTTTCTCAGCATCAGGGTCTTTTCCGGTGAGTTGGCTCTTCACATCAGTTGGCCACAGTATTGGAGTTTTAGCATCAGTCCTTCCAGTGAATATTCAGGATTGACTTCTTTAGGATTGACTAGTTTGATCTCCTTGCTGTCCAAGGACTCACAGGAGGCTTCTCTAGCACCACAATTTGAATGTATCAATCAGTTCTTCAGTGTTGAGCCTTCTTTATGATTCAACTCTCACATCTGTTCATGACTACTGGAAAAACTATAACTTTGACTATATGGACTGTTGTTGGCATAGTGATATCTCTGCTTTTTAATATGCTGTCTAGGTTTGTCATAGCTTTACTTGCAAGGAGCAAGCATCTTTTACTTTTGTGGCTGTAGTCACCATCTGCAGTGATTTTGAAGCCCAAGAAAATAAAGTCTGTTGCTGCTTCGACGAAGTGATAGGACTGGATGCCATAATCTTAGTTTTTTGGATGTTGAATTTTAAGCCAGCTTTTTCACTCTCCTCTTTCATCCTCATCAAGAGGCTCTTTAGTTCCTCTTCATCTTCTGCTATTAGAGTGGTATCGTCTGCATATGTGAGGTTGTTGATATTTCTCCCAGCAATCTTGATTCCACTTTGGGCTTCATCCAGCCCTACATTTCGTGAGATATACTCTGCATATAAGTTAAATAAGCAGGGTGACAATATACAATCTAGACATACTCCTTTCCCAATTTTGAACCCATCCGTTGTTCCATGTCAGGTTCTAACTGTTGCTTCTTGACCTGTATACAGGTTTTGCAGGAGGCAGGCAAGGTGATCTGGTATGTCCATTTCTTTAAGAATTTTACACAGTTTGTTCTGATGCACACAGTCAAAGGCTTTAGCATAGTCAGTGAAGCAGATTTTTTTTTTTTAATTCCCTTTTTTATGATTCAGTGGGTATTGGCAGTTTGATCTCTGATTCCTCTGCATTTTCTCAATCCAGCTTATATATTTGGAAGTTCTCAGTTCACGTACTTTTGAAGCCTAGCTTGAAGAACTTTGAGCCTTATCTTGCTATCATGTGAAATGAATGCAATTGTATACTAGATTGAACACTCTTTGGCATTGCCTTTCTTTGGGATTGGGATGAAAACTGACCTTTTCCAGTCCTGTGTCCACTGCTGAGTTTTCCAAATTTGCTGGCATGTTGAGTACAGCACTTTCACAGCATCTTCTTCTACGATTTGAAATAGCTCAGTTGGAATTCCATCACCTTCACTAGCTTTGTTCATAGTAATGCTTCCTAAGGCCCAGTTGACTTCACACTCCAGGATGTCTGGCTGTAGGTAAATGATTACGCCATCATGGTTATCCAGGTTATTAAAACCTTTTTTGTGTAGTTCTTCTGTGTATTCTTGCCACCTCTTCTTTTTTTAAGTTATTCAGTTCAGTTCAGTCGCTCAGTCATTATTAAATTTATTTATTTTTAGTTGAAGGATAATTGCTCTACAATATTGTGTTGGTTTCTGCCAGACATCAATATGATTCAGCCATAGGTTTACCTATGTACCTGTCCTCTTGAAATTCCTTCCTCAGCCCACCCATCTAGGTTGTTACAATGCCCTGGTTTGAAGTCATATAGCAAATTCCCATTGGCTCTCTGTTTTACGTATGGTAATGTACATGTTTCCTTGTTACTCTCTCCATGCATCCCACCCTCTGTTTTCTCCCCTCCCCCTGTGTCCATAAGTCTGTTCTCTATGTCTGTGTCTCCACTGCTGCCCTTCAGACAGGTTCATCAGTACCGTCTTTCTAGATTCCATGTATATGCATTCATATACAATATTTGATTTTGTCTTTCTGACTGACTTCTCTTTGTTTAATAGGCTCTAGGTTCATCCACCTCATTAGAACTGACTCAAATGCATTTCTTCTTATGTTGCCACCTCTTCTTAATCTCTTCTGCTTCTCTTAGGTCCTTGCTGTTTCTGTGCCCATCTTGGAGTTGGTTTTGTCACCACCTCCTGTACAGTGTTTCAGATCTTCGTCCATAGTTCTCCAGGTACTCTGTCTACCAGATCCAATCCCTTGAATCTTATTCGTCACCTCTACTGTATAATCATAAGGTTGTATTTTATTGAAAACAAAAATAAATCATCTCCTAGAACTATTTCAGTGCAAAGCAAAATGCAAATTTAAGATTTTAAAAGGAACCAAGATTACCTTGCTTTTATGGTTGCTGTTATTTATTTTTGCATTCTTTGGAGTTTGTGTTTTTTCTTCTGATCCTTTGTTTCTTTATTAAGAGAGAAAAGCAGTGTCATAATTAGAGAACCATAACTTCTAAGGTTGAAATTACAGTTGACATTTTATTTCTGAAAGTTATCATTTATTGAAATAAAAATATATGAAATTAATTGAGTAATATATTGGAAATGAAAGTAATAGCCCTTTCATAAGCTGATCACCGAAGAATTGATGCTTTTGAACTGTGGTGTTGGAGAAGATTCTTGAGAATCCTTTGGACTGCAAGGAGGTCCAGCCAGTCCATTCTAAAGGAGATCAGTCGTGGGTGTTCATTGGAAGGACTGATGCTAAAGCTGAAACTCCAATACTTTGGCCACCTCATGCGACGAGTTGACTCACTGGAAAAGAGTCTGATGCTAGGAAGGATTGGGGTTGGGAGGAGACGGGGACGACAGAGAATGAGATGGCTGGATGGCATCACAGGCTGGATGGCATCACAGACTCGATGGACATGAGGTTGAGTGAACTCCAGGAGTTGGTGATGGACAGGGAGGCCTGGCGTGCTGTGATTCATGGGGTCGCAAAGAGTTGGACACGACTGAGCGACTGAACTAACTAACTAATGTTCATTTATGTAGGTTCCTTTATGGGTTCTTTAGTTGGTGGTTGTACCTTAAAGTGAAATGATTCTTGGGTATAGTATATAAATATCAATATGCCACTAAATCAAAAGCAAAAAGGAGGACAAGGCATAAAAGGTCAAATTTTATTTGACCTCATGAAATTTATTTTCATTTTCAAACACAAATATTGTACTTAAGTGCCTTAAATAACTTGCATTCTTCATTCTGAAAATCTTAGCAGCCTACCTGCATTTAACCAGTATGCTCATTTTATTTTTTCACAAAGGAAATTTATGTACTGATCACATCCCTGTTGCACAAATTTTCCCTCTTACTTACTAGTTTTTCCCTTTTTTGAAAAAATATTTGTTAATTTGGCTGCATTGGGTCTTCCCAGGTGGCGCTCGTGGTAAAGAACTTGCCTGCCAGTGTAGGAGATGTAAGAAACTTGAGTTTGATCCCTGGGTTGGGAAGATTCCCTGGAGGAGGGCGTGACAACTCACTCCAGTAGTCATGGCTGGAGAATCCCATGGATAGAGGAGTCTGGCGGGCTACAGCCCATAGGGACAAAGAGTTGGGCACAACTGAAGTGAGTTAGCATGCACAGGTCTTCGTTGCGGCTCTCAGGATTTTCCATCTTTGTTGCATAACACAGGATCTTTAGTTGTAGCATGCAGGGATCTAGTTCCCTAATCAGGGGTCAAACTCAGCCCTCCTGCGTTGAGAGCACGGAGTCTTAGCCACTGGACCACCAGGGAGGTCTCCTCCCTCTTTTTTTTAAATTAATTTTTCTTACTGGGGTATAGTTGTTTTACAGTGTTAATTTCTGTTATACAGCGGAGTGAGTCAGTTATATATACACAAATAGCCACTCTTTTTTATATTCTGTTCCCATTGTTATTCCCTCTTTATTGAGTCATTCCTAGGAGTATTCTATAAACTGTGATAGTCTTCATATTAAAAAACAAAACTCCCCCCTCCAAAAAACTACCCAAAATAAAAATACAGAGTCAGAAGAACTTTTCACTCTAGATTTTAGTCCAGTTTCTGCTCATTTTCTTTAATTTAGAGCAAAACTCCTCTGTAGAGTTGTTTGTACTTAAAATTTCTCTCCTCTGAGTCTCTTTATGGGATCACCTCATTCTGGCTTTTGTGTATCCTTTTTCCACTGATAAAACTCCCGTCAAGTAAGAAGCTTGTTTCAACTTTGTCAATATTAATAATGAGTCTTCAGCCTTCATTTTTCTGTGTTAGCTCAGCAGCATTCATTAAGGTTGGTCACTTCTTCCTAATTGAAATATTTTCTTCACTTTGCTTCTATAATATCACCCCCCTAATTTTCCTCCTACCTCATTGGTTGGTCCATTTTTGTCTCATTCCCTGATTCCTTCCTTTCAACCAGATTTCTAAAAGTTGAATGAAGTGTCTCAGGACTCTCAGCTCTCTTCCGTCAGTAGTAAGTTCAATCACTAGGTTAACTAGTCTCATGAACTTTAAGTAGTGTCATTTCATCTATGACTCCCAAATTTATGTATCATTTCTTGACAAGAGTTTCTTCTTTACCTCGTTAATATGTCCAGTTGCCTTCTTGATATCTGCATTTGCAAGTTTAGTAAGGTTCTCAAAAGTAACAGGTCCAAACCAAACTATTCATGCTACCCCTCTCAGTCTGTTCCTTCCTTAGTGTTTACATCTCAAGACATGGCACTCTTTTCTGCTATTTTTGACTCCTTTCATATACAGCTTCTCATATACCAGGAAATGCCTCTACTTTCAAATTATATCCAAATCTGAGTACTGTTCCTCACATCCACCATTCTATCCTGATCTGAGCCACCAGTTTTTTCTTGGATTACTGCAGTAGCCTCCTATGTAATATTCTTGCTTCCCTTCTTCACTCCCTGTAACACTGAACAGCTTTAAAGTAGTTCTGCTACTTTACATCCTGTTCCTTGTAAAACATAAATCATATTATTTCCTCTTTGGGATCTTTTTTGTATGGTTTGGAAATTCCTAATATATCTGTCCTCTGGCATTTTCTCTTTTACCATTTTTAAGCACTCTTCCTCACACTTATTCATTTCCAGCCATAGACCATTTTTTCCCTCAAACATACCGATCCTGTTCAGTGTCTAAAAATTAGGTAGGAATATTTTGTGAGAAATTTGCTTTCAGGTGTTTCATTATCCACTTGTATCCCCAAATACAATTTAGTGTTGCATTTTTTCTGTAGATGTAGGCTCTGAGATCAGAACCTATTTCTTTTATTTGGGCCACAAGGATGAGTACAATTCTGTTTCGTTTAATTATGTATATTAATATAACTAGCATAATTTAATCTCATATACTTTTATTCAGCCTCTAGATTTATTGTGTGATCACTATCAAAATTGCAATTCAAATTAGATAGCTTAATAGCAATTGCCACCTCTGAAAATCTTGAGCACATTCTCAAATGAGAATAAATTTTGTTTTTTCAGTAGACAATAGATGTGCTTCAAAACTCAAGATACAAAAGGATATACTTTGAAAGTTAGTGTTTCTGTCTTATAGCCATCTGATTCTGGTGTCACAGAAAATCAGTGGAAGGTATATTTAACGTATACACAAACATACACATAAATTATAAAACATATAGCAGTGATTGGAGAAGGAAATGGCAACCCACTCCAGTGTTCTTGCCTGGAGAATCCCAGGGACGGGGGAGCCTGGTGGGCTTCCGTCTATGGGGTCACACAGAGTCGGACACGACTGAAGTGACTCAGCAGCAGCAGCATAGCAGTGATAGCCTAATATACATATGCATATTCTTTCTCAATTTAGGTATTTTTACTAATTGACTCTGAGAACTCTTAAAAAGCTGCCTCATTCTTTTTACCAACTATATAATATTCTTTGAGTGAACTCTGGGAGTTGGTGATGGATAGGGAGGCCTGGCGTGCTGTGATTCATGGGGTCGCGGAGAGTCGGACACGACTGAGCAACTGAACTGAACTGAACAATAGTTAATTGAGCCTCATTGTTGAACAGATAGACTGTTTCCAGTCTTTGCTATTTATTCATGTTCTTTTTCATAGATCTTTTGAGAAATGTCTATAGGTTAAATTCTTACAAATTGAATTACTGGATCAAAGGTATGTGTAAAATCTCGTAACTATTGCCTGGTTGCTTTTTTTTTTTATGATTGTGCCATCTTACACTTTGCCTAACAGGGATTATAGTAGGATTCCCTACTACAGGGATTGGCAAACTTGTTTGTCTCTCAAGGGCCACATAGTAAATATTTTAGACCTTACAGCTCACATATGGTCTACGCCACACTCTTCTTTGTGTATTTTTTGGCCTTGGGCCGTAGTTCGGCAGCTTTGGCCAATAGCATAGCTGCCAGACTGTTATCAAAACCTTTTGTCTTTACCAACCTGTTCTGTGATCATGGTATCTAACTGCATTATTAATTTGCATTTCATTTATGAGCAAAGTTAAACCTTAGTGTTTCCTTTTCTGTGAAATGTTCATTTAGATCCTTTGCTTTTATAAATTTATTTGGTTTTGGTATCTTTAGTGAACTAAGAGTCTAATCTTTATCCATTAGGGAAAGGACCTGTTGTGATGTAAAGTGCTGTAAAATGTTTTTGACAGCTTTGTCTTTGATCTTTTGGTTTGCCTTATGTTTTCTTCTTGTTAGGAATTGTTTATAGTCACATTTGGTCTTTTATTCTTTTATTCAGTCAGTCTTTTATTCTAGGTTTTGTGTCATTCTTAGAAAGGGTTTTCTCTAAAAATAATTCTTCCATTTTTAAATAAAAGTTAAATACATCTGGAAATTATTTTGGTGTGAGTTAGAGATCCAGTTCTTTTCGGGTGGTTCCCCTTGCCGCCCAGTATCATATCCTGAATTTAAACATAAAGATTTTGGAAGTCTCTTGGCAATATTACTTTTTAGTTGATTTCTTATATACTATAATACTTAGATTAAATATTGATCACAAGAATGCATATCTTTCATTCATTAAACAGTTACTGAGCATATACCATGTGGTCAGGTAGTAAGAATAAACTGTGCTGTAGAGAAGGCTCTAACCTTGACCTTTGGTTGCCTTATGATCTGGTAAATTTATCTCACTGTGTGTGTGTTTTAACACCCTGCTTCTTTATATTTTCTCCCTATTCTTCTGTTACTGGGAAGATTTTCAAATAAACCAGTCTAAAGAGTAAGAATAGTGTAGTGAATGTCTGTGGTATTGTACAGCTTTCTCTTCCTTTCCTGCTTTTGTCTGTGTGTTATACTCTGTGAAAGTAAGTTGTGGAAATTCCTATGATTTTACTGTCTTTATTTAAAATTAATTAGTTACATGAAAATGGTGATTTTCTAATTTTATTATTTTCTCTATTTGTCTGTTTCTTTAGTTCTCTGAGGAGAGGGAATCATAGCTCTCGTTTTCATCATCATATCCTTAGAACCTAGCAGAGTAGTTACCATGAAGCGATTTCCTAATAAATAGGTGCTGAATGAATGAATGAGTACTTTTAGGCCGAGGGGTGTTTCTGAAGGATTTCAAGTAAAGATATAATGTGGAATGATTAATGGTTTCAAAAGATAATTCTGATATCTTTATGAAGGGGGCAACTTGAAAGCTTTCCTTTGGACCCTGTTTTAGTTAGGACTTGATTAGAAGTAATCTAACTCAAATCAGTTTGAACAAAAAGAAATTTATCCTGGATCATGGAACTCAGGGGATGATTTGAAGATCCAGCCACATGAAATAAAAGCAAAGCTGTTGGTGCCACTAATATTTTTAGTTTTTGCTTCACTCTGTGTTTTCACCAGTTCTAGTTTGTTTGCTCATGGACCAATTAAATATGGTTTGAGGGCAGGATTTGTAAGAATATGGTTGCCTGCTAGATATCCTGTGGATTGAGTTAGTACACTGTCAATAGGAAGAGATGTGAAGTATTGGAATGGTACCAATGAAGGAGATGGATTTGAAAGAGATATTAATATAGTTAACAGAATTTGTCCAAGAGGAAGGAGAATTGGAGTGAGTCTTTTTTTTATCTTGATCAGTCTGCTGATTTGGCAGTGCTATTAATTAAGTGACAGAAATAAAGTACAAGAAGTATGCTTGGAATGGGAACATGATGAATTTGATTTTAGAGGTGTTAAGTTGAAGGTTCTTAGGGGTCCTATGAGAAGTTGAATATAGACCTCTGAAGTTTGGAGGAAAGTTCTAAGCTAAAACATTTGGGAAGTCATCAGCAAAAGTCAAGGCTATGATGGTGAATAAAATGGTCTGAGTATATAAAATGAGATGAGAATTGGAATATTGAGCACATAAAATAGGAAGAGGAGAATGGAATAAATTAATAGAATAGTAAGGAAAGTAGGAAACAGTGCATGTCAAAGAAACCAAAGTATTTTATCTGGGAGGGATATGACACATAAAGATTGAAAAAATAATTGAATTTGGCCATGAGGAAATCATTGATGATCTTAATCAGAGAGATTCCAGTGTGAAATTGGGAACCAGACTGCAATAAGTTCAAAGGATTAAAGACTGGGAGATGAAGTAGAAACAAACCAATGTAAACTTTTCCCCTAGAAGTTTGTGAAAGAAAGGTGAATTAGGGCAGGAAAAAGAAATAGAGGGCTGAGTTTTCTCGTTTATTTTGGAATGGGAGAGACTTGAACATATAGTTCAGACAGTATAAACAGTTTTTAATATTTATTCTGGCTTGGATAAATTTTATTTTTATGTTTTAATATTCATCACTGTAAACAGTAACTGCTGTAAGTGTTTATTAAGGGTTAGTGTAGAGAAATTAGGACTCTGAGGTCAGAGAACTGGGTTCTAAGCTCCCCAGAATAGTCTCTATGATAACTGTAATTATCACTTTCATATTCCCTTCTGTGTGTCAGTCTCTGTGTTAGTAGGCTCTTTATACATACTATCATTAAACCTCACCACAAATTAATCTCCAAGGTGAGTATTATACTGTTTTATAGATAAGGAAGCCTTAGAGTTTCTTCTCAGGATCACATAGATTTTCAGTAATTACGCTGTGATTCCAACACACATGTGTCTCATTCTGAAGTTGGTACTCCTTCTTTCTATATTGCATTGACTTTCTTTCTAACTTAAAATAGTTTCTCCAGTTTTATGTCCCTGTTTCCTTATCTGTCAGATAGGGATATCTGTCACACCTATTGAATATTGCAGTACTATTATCTATATTTTGTTTGAAAAGAAAAAAATATATATAATTTGTTAAATGCCAGACAGACCTTATAAATATGGTCATCTTTAGCACTATCATTTGTCTAAACAGTATTTTACTTTTTAAGGTGGTGGTATCATGGATACAGAAATGTCTGAAGATATAGACCACAACTTAACTCCTACCCTTGACAGCATGTCTTATGGAATGCCGAATCAAACAGGATCTGAAAATTCATTGCTGGATGAAGATGATTATTTTTTGAACTCTGGGGATCTTGCAGGAATTCCAGTCGTTGGTAGTGACAATGAGGATGAACAGGATTTTAGTTCAAAGGACAATCTTGTTTCTTCAATTCATACTGATGATAGCTTGGAAGTAGAGAGAAGAGTCACACAGCATGAATCAGACAATGAAAATGAAATACAGATTCAAAATAAATTAAAAAAAGACTTTCCTAAACAATTTGATCAGGTTTCTGTCTTTAAATCAATACGGAAAGATTTTAGTCTAGTAAGAGAAAACAGCAAAGAGACATTTTCTGGAAAGGAGAAAAATAGAGACCTAACTTATCATGAACGTGAAAA
Organism: Moschus berezovskii; assembly: GCF_049115385.1. NCBI lineage: Eukaryota > Metazoa > Chordata > Mammalia > Artiodactyla > Moschidae > Moschus > Moschus berezovskii. The sequence continues at coordinate 10,297,865 of NC_142463.1, forward strand.
ACGGTTGGATAAACCCCATAAAGAGTTGGATTCAAGGTTGAAAAGCAGTTTTTTTGATAAAGCAGGTAATAATTGTTGGAATAGAGCCATAAAGCACAATAAATAACAACATACTGATAATAATACAGCTTTTATTACTTCTGATACTAAGCAAAGTGTGAACAGTTAAATTCATTGTAAGCTTGTCATTTTTCTTTTATCCTTGTTCTTTGCAGAGTGACTGAATTTCTCCCAGTAACTATTGGTAATGGTATAAATGGTTGAAAATAGCTCTAAACCTCATTTCTCCCTCCCCTGGTTGCAATATTTTGATGAGAAGGCAAGATACTCGAATCACCTGTTCATTTTCTTTGGTTGAACATTGGAACCTGAAGTTGGATTTAACTTCTTTGTGCTGTAAGCACTAATTCAAACTGCTGTCCCACCAATTAGTCCAATTTAGGGAGGGTTTTTCTTTTTGATAACATTTCTATTTTATGTTGTAAAAGTTTCTTGAGACTCCTGTTGAGCCTCTTTGCCCAGCATACCCTATACTTTAGCTTCAGTTCCATTCTTGAGCATATATACATTTTCTTATTTCTATGTCCTTCTCTTGCTGTTCCATTTGCCTGCATGTCATTTTCTCTCTTGTGTATATACCTGTAAAAGTGCTTCTTATCTGACAATACCTAACTCATAAACCTCTTCTACCCTGTGGTCATCCCTGATCTCTCTGCATCAAGAATGTTTGTTTCCTCATGTGTATTTCCATAGCATTTTGTTTATGCCTAATTTACTTATAGTAATTATCACACAGTATCATAGTTGTTTGTTTTGCCTTTACTTGCTAGTGTGAGAGTTTATTGAGGGCCAGACTGTATCTTACTCATTTTTGTGTTCTTAGGGCCTAACCTGGTGTAGTGAAAATAGTAAAATTTCAGTAAATATTCAATAGGTGTGAAAGAAAGCAAGGTTGAATATACTAGTCCTTGTATTACTATTTCTTCTGACAGTGCTAGGAAAACTATGATAGAACAAATCAGTATCATTATAAAGAACAATTAGTTTAAGTATCCATTATGTACAAGGGTATACAAGGGTATACTGTATTTTTCAGTTTATATTATTTAATGTATTTTCAGTATGCCTAGAAGGGATAAATTATATTGGTACTTATCTTCAGGGAACATAATGTCTAATAGCAGAAGGGACAAGTCAAGTAGTTGAAGTGTTACTGACCAGTTGAATAGCATAAAATTTATAATTGAAGACAATGTTAGAAGAGTTTTTTATAAAGTAGTACAATAATATTTCTTTGAAATAACTGAAACTGTGTTTTAGGTATTCTTAGAAGAGAAATGATTTTTAACTTAGTGGACAAGGGAAGATTTCTAGAGGAGAGGTGATTTTTGAACTGAGCTGAATCTGGAAGACTGTGTAAAGATTAGGATAGTTGGGACTTGGAATGATACAAGCAGAGATGGGGAAGAACAAATTTAAGTAATTTTTAGAACATAGTGAATGAAGTAACTATTTAGGTTTGAGCAAGGAAATATTATGAGGTGAGGCTAAAAGTTAGGTGGGGCCAGTTTGTTTATTTTGAGTGAAGCTACCTTGTGGGTATTTTTTGGTACCCTTTCACTCTAATGAGCATCTTTGTTGGAAAGAGAGGTGATTATCAATAGCTTTTTAGGTCACTCTTTTTAAGATTTGTTATTCATATACATATGTTTGTTTTGTTTTGTTTTTTTCTTTCAATAGCTAATCAAGTTGAAGAAACATTACATACCCATTTACCACAAACCCCAGAAACAAACTTTAGGGTAAGTTTTCAGTGTGTATGTAGATTGCTTTAACTGTGGCAAGTGTCAAAGTTTTCTTTATGTGATTTTCTAAACTGTAACTATATGTATTAGGTAGAGCACTGATTTTTAAAAATTTCCTTTATTATTTGGATAAGGTCATCTTTGGAGATGTGCTGAGAAGTCTTTGCTCTTAGATTCTTTATTTGTATTTGATATTTGGACATATATCACATTTACTTGTAAGCATAGGGACTCTAATGAACATCCATAGAGTTCTTCATTTCCAATGAGCTTTTCTTTGGGTGTTAAACCTGAAGAGGAATAATTTAAAAATATGAATATTTATTAATCCTTTATATTGTGTTTTAGGATTCCAGCTATCCATTTGCCAATAAAGAATCCATTGGTTCGGAACTGGGAAATTCCTTTGCATCAAATATTAGAATTAAAGAAGAACCTTTGGATGATGAGTATGACAAAGCAATGGCACCACAGCAGGGACTGCTAGACAGAATTAAAGATGAACCTGACAATGCTCAAGTAAACATTTCACCTTTTTTCCCCCTTCTTTTTTGTTCCACACACGCATTATTCATTCAAGAAAGGAAGTTCTTGATTAAGAAGTGTTTTGTGGATGGGGTGAGCGGAGACTCTTAATGAAGGTTGAGGAAATTGAATTATCTTAAGAATAATACTAAGGAATCAACCAGAGTTACAGGAAACTTTTTCCAAGTAGTAATAACTAAGGCTTCTACTCCACTTTGTTCCTTACTAATGCTGTTCTGTGATTTTTACAGTTTTAGTGAAGGATTAGGGAAAGTGAATCTTCAAGGATTTGAGATTTATAACAGCAGACATGGCTGAAGTTTATGGAGGTTTATGAGTTTATGGTGTGATTGTTTATATAAGGTAGTAATAAGCCTTTTACAGTTATTGCTAATGAAGTATGTAAAGATTTAAGTGTTTTTCAGGAGGGATTAATGGACAGGTTATCTTTGGAAGAGTTAATTGATTGAAGAACCAGTTTTTTAGATCAGTGGGTTGAAGATAAAGGAGGCTTTGATGGGTGATACAGGATTCCAGTTTTGAGGTGTGTGAGTAAAAAGGGTAGGGATAGAGCTCTGTTATTTCAAGGTTGCTCTGGAGATGAAAGTTGGAGAGATCCTGTAACTGTGAATCCTGAAGTCAGTGAAGTTATCTATGCAGTTATCATAGCATTGGTTGGAATAGAATAAAGATGGTGTAATCATTTAAGAATGTAGAAAAGGACCAAGGGATGAATTTGCAGTAGCAGCAATTGTTTGAGGGTGTTCTGGATTTTATACAAATGGTATGAGTGCAGAAGCTAAGAAGTAAAGATAACATGAATTAGCTTGTTTTTTTGAAACAACATTTGATCTGGAGAAAGCTTACCTTTCCCTTTCTTTTATATTAGGGTGGTTAAGAATGTGAGACTTGTGTGGAAGAGATTTTTTTCACTCAGATGTCTCTAAGCAGGGTTTCTCAGCACTGTGGACGGTTTGAGCCAGATCGGTCTTTGTAGTGAGGGGCAGTGCATCCTGTGCGTTTTAGGATATTTAGTAGCATCCTTGACCTCTACCTGCTGGTTGTCAGTGGTACGTTGTCCTCAGACATTGCCAAATGTCCCCTGGCGGACAACATCCTCTGGTACTGAGAACCACTGTTTTAGAGTAGGAAAAAGCAAGAGATACAAGTGATTTATGTGGGTCAGACTGATGCTTCAATTAAACAGGAATTCCATGGTGCCCAGTGGAAGGTAGCTGTATAGGGTAGTGATGATAAAGCTGTAGAGTTGGATGGGTGTGAGTGTGGTAGCTACAAAGAAGATGGTAGAAGTTAGATTGAAAGAATGGTAAAAGAAGCAGGCAAAATAGAGATATCTAAATTAGAGTTAAAGAAATGTCCTGACACCTAGGGGAGATCCATATGGCAGTGTATATTTCAGACGTCTACTGTTAGGTCTAACAGAGCAGATCTTCATCCTTCACGTACCGCAATCTGGACACGAGAAATCCATAAGGAATCGCAGTGCTGTCAGGGTACCAAAGACATCAGTTTCTCCCTGTACATGACCCAGTGACACTCCTTCAGATAAAGACAGTTATAGGAAAGACTGCATACATTAGGGGAAGGGGGCATCAGAAAGGGTTATTTTTATTACTGTTTTGAAAACAATCAGATATTCCAGTGACTAGAGAACAGCAATAGGATGAAACTGTCAGGACCCAGAAATACCTACATTTTTAGGTAGGTGTCAACTATTTGAATCAACTATTCAAAGTGTAATAATGTGTTATAAAATACCAAATAGGAAGTTTCGTCATGATTTTGGGGAAGAACTTCCATAAGAGCTCATCACTTGATTGACTGGACTCGAGAACCAAGCAGGAATGTAAGTCCAAGGCATAAGGTCTAGAAGCATTCCTTATGCTGACCCCAAAATAAGGGAGTTCCAATGCGTGAGTGGGTAAAGCTAGGTTTTCTCTGAGAAGTCCTCTCTGTTTTCAGCTACACTAATCCTGTGGGATCAGACCTTCATAATTCTTCTAGAAATTCCTCAGGGGACCTCATGTTAAACTGTAGATATCAGATTCTTTATTTCCCTTTCTCTTTCTTACCCTTCTCTCCCTTTCTTTCCTACTTCCTCTCCCCACTCCTGTTTCCTCTCCCCTTCTCTTCCTTCTTCATTGTTCTGTTCTTTTAGGTATTTCTCCTCAGTGACCATTGGAAATCTATATTCATTTTTCAGTGCTACCTAATGCTTTATCACTCTTCATTTCCAAAAATAGGTTGGAAAAAGGAGTTCCAATGAATTATTTTCTTAGATTCTGAAACAGTACTATTAACCTAATGCTCATCAAATACTGATAGATTTAACAGCTGTGGTCAGTCTTTACTTTTGACCATCGGTTACCTGTAATAACTTTTCTCTTGACTTAATAAGAACATAGCTTTAGCTTCTGGCACCTTGTAAAAACCTCCCTTGACTTTTCTCTTTGCTTAACTTGTAGCTTTGCTTTCAACTTGCTTCCTTATTCTCCTTTTTACACAATTCATTTTGGTCTTAGTTTTTTTACTTTCCCATATAACTCGCTAAGATACGGAAGTATATGTTTATATATGTTTGTCCACTTCTTCCCAGTTGCTCTTGATTCTTGCTCAGTTACAGTTTTCTGGGTTTGCCAGTTGTCATACTTCGTCCTCTGTGACCGGCGTAGCATCTTTGTCCTCCTGGTTACATTTCTTCATTCAGATCCTATTGCATGTTACCCTGTTTTCTATGTAATATTTACAATTACAGATACTTTTGTATGTACTACAGTGTTTCATTCTCCAGGATAAAAAGGCCAGAGTAGATGATATTAAGTCCATTTATAGATAAGGAAACTGAGGTTTGTAGAGGTTAGTAAGTTATTCAAGGCCATATGGCCAGGAAGGAGCCAATCAGGGGCCTTCATCAAGGTCTTATTATTAGTCTACCAAACTTTATTCTATAAATGTTGTTTCTCATTTTTTCTTTTCCCCTTTTCTATAGATTCTAAAAACTGGGAATTCAGTAAATATTACTTTATAATAATGATTTTTTTTTTCTTTTTGCTCATAATAAAAGGGGAGCTAATCTGTAATCTCATTGAAATAAATGGATTAGAATGGGAAAACAAATCAGTTAATTGTGACAATAGTGAGTCATATAGTCTTGGAAAGTAGAATGCAGTAATTAAATGTTGGAGCTTGTTTTTTAGCTATGTCAAGTTAACTTGGTTATAGAATCTGGGTTTTTCACTTCTGAAACACTGTCTTGTAATACTGATATATACTTTATGGCAAACAAAGGGAAGGTAACGATACTGGTAAAGGATTTTTTTGGTTTTGACATCTGTTTTTCTGCTTCTGAGAGCTTTTGGGTTGTAAGATTTTCACTTCTTAAGTTATTAGTCATTGATTTTTTATTAAATATTTGTGAAATTAGTCATTGTTGGGAGGATGCTAACATAAACATGATTCTGCCTTGAAAGCATTGTGGGGTGTACAGCAGAGTACTTAAGATATATATGTATTTTACTATGTTAGATAAGTAATATGTACTTGAGGCTTAAGGAATATATTGGAAGTTTTAAATAAGTGTCATAGACTGAGAAAGAGAGCTGATTGGAGACGATTAAAGTATATCCATGAATTTTGATTTTTTTTCTGAAATTTTCTGACATTAGAAAAGATTTTTACTTGTAATATGCCTTAATATACTGTATAATGTAGGAATGTTAGAATGAGTCTGTTTTAGAAAATCTCTTAATGTATAACTTCATCAACAGGTCAGGTAAGACTAGATAGATAAATAGATGCCAAAAAAAATTTCAATGTAATTCGCTATGCATTTCTTATAATAGATACTCTCTTGATCAGGTAAGGAAATACCTACTTCTGATCAATAACAGTCATTGAATTTAAAAGTAAAATGATGGAAACCTGTTAATAATTACTAAATGAACACAAATTACAGATGTCAGCATTATTATTTAACACTTGTTGGATTTTCGACCCAACACATGTTAAAGAAATTAGAAGAAATAATGGAAAAGGGGAGACAAAATTATCATCATTTGCTGGTAAGGATCTTTATTAGAAAATTAATAGAATTCATGAAAGTTTAGTTGAGTAGCTAGTTGAATTTTAGTCATGTAAAACAGAGCAGTATTTGTATAAATCAGTTTCCCACCTAGATAGTACGGTGAAAAGATACACTATTTCCTACAGCAAAGCAACTAAAAAGTGCTGTATCATATAAAACAACTAGAATGAATGGATAGACTTTCTTAAAAAATGTGATATTAGTTATTCCTAAAGTAAAATATAGTTCTGATAAAATTCTGATGAAATATCAGTGGTTTCTTATGTTTTGAAGAAGAATAAATAGGCATGCACACACACATTATATTATATGTATGTTCTAGTAATTAGAGATATGGCAAACTATTAAATGATAAAGCACCTCGCAGTTATTTTCGTTAGGATAGTGTGAAATCGTAAGAGTAGTCAGCATGATAATGATGCAGAATAGATTGCCACAAAAAGAGGTATTTTTAGAGGAATTTGATACGTTAATTGCAAGTGAAAGGAATTCACCACCTGTTCAGAGAAAGAAAAACGCTGATTATATATCAAAATAAATAAATCCCGGATGGATTAAAATAGGAGTTGGCAAATTATCTTATCAGCAGCAGGCTAAATCCCGCCTGTCCTCTTTGTTTCTGTTTTGTTTTTGTTTTTCTGTATACTGTTTTTGTAAAGAAAGTTTTATTGGTAATTGCCACAGTCAGTTCGTTTATATATAATCTATGGGTGCTTTTACTCTCCTAGGGCAGAGTTGAGTAGTTGTGATAGCATGGCTTGAAAAATCAGAAATACTTCCTCTCTGGCCTTTTGCAGATAAAGTTTGCTGACCTCTGGATTAAAGGACTGTATAAAGAATGAGAGCATTTTCTTAGCATTTTATCATGGGAGTAGAACTTTGTAAGAAATAGAAGGAATCGCTAAAGCTAAAACCATCAATTTTTTGGCATAAACATGGGAACTTCAGTATGTAAAATTTTAACTGAAAGAACATATTGAGGAAATATTGATAACAGATGCTGTAGGACATTAATATTATTACCTTATAGTGCTTTTTTGTAAATGGATATTGAAAAAATTGGAAATTAAAACCAGAATGGGAAAAGACTAAGTGGCTTTTTTCACTAGAATAAATGTAGTTAAGTTTTTAGTAAGCAGTCTGTCATTGTGCACCAAGAACATTTACTATATACTATCTACCCAGTAATTCCACTTTTAAGGTTCTTTCCTTAGGTGATAATCCTAAACACGAATGTATGAGCATTCACAAAGGTGTACATCATGGCATTAATGACTAGAGCAAATGTGTGGGAACAAGTGGACCAGCGCTGGGTTGTGGTTTTGTAGTCTCAGTGCCACACAGGGCTATCATCAAATTGCAGACTGGGGCCAAGGGAAGCATTAGTGATGGTGTCTTGTCTTTACTTATTTAAAGTTTTGATATTTTGTCATGGAGTTTTGCATTTAAAAAAAATATGACTGAAAATTGGTGCCTTAATTTATACCTGAGGCAAGGGCTTCACCTCACCCCAGTCTCATCCTTGTGTAATCTGTTAGGTCTATTAAATAATATATATCAGTATTTCTCGAATTTGAGTAATGTACAGACACCTGTTGCCACAAAAAAGGGAGTATGTTGGAGTTGCCTGAGAATTCCAAGAATATGACATCTTTTGGGGTTTTGCAAGTTTCAGTGTGGTAAACAGTGAATTAAAAAGTTAAATCTATTACTTAGAGGTTTCACAATGCAATAATATAATTGTAAAAGCTAACAACAGTACTAAAAACTTGTAGTATAACTTAGTTATATGTGATTATTCATGACTGAAAATAAGCTTAATTCAATAAAAAATTATTCAAAAACTCAAACTTAAAAAAATTTTCTTTAGAATTTTCATACTGCTTAGAGTACCTTTATATAGATCTCATGGATTCTTGGAATCCGCCTTTAGAAACACTGATACTTAGCCACTAGAAGTTATTTTGGAGTAAAGTGTGGTGATATGCAAATATTCAATTGATTCAAGTAACCAAAAAAAAAATCACTTTATAAAAAAGTATATTCAGTATAATTACAGCTGTGTAAAGAAACACATATTGGAGGGGAAAAGACTGGAAAGAAATATACCAAAAGAATAACAGTGGTTGGTTGTTTGGGGGTAATGGAAATATTGTAAGAATTTTTTTCTGATTTCTACTTGTCTAAATTTTGTATAGTAAGTGTGTATTACTTTTATAAATATAAATGCTTAAAATACTGTAGTAAATTAAGAATTAAAAAATAGTGTGTGAATATCTGGTAATGCTGTAGGCTAATTAGATAGCTACTTTGATTTTTTACTTCTTAAACTCTCAGCATGTATAAACCTGTTATACCCTCATTGTAATTATAGTTTGTTTGCTATTATTTCTTACTAATGTAGAAACATTTTCCACCCCTGTATAGCCTTAGTAAAATGTCTTGAATGTTTCAGTTTCTTTAGACATATTGTATTCATTTTTATTTACATATTTATTTATTTTTCTTTTTAAAAGGAGTATAGTCATGGCCAACAGCAAAAAACTCAAGAGGGGGAACTGAAAATTAGCGCTGTGTTTTCAGTCAGTGGCAGTCCTCTTGGTAAGAAACAATACTGAATGAATGAATCGTGTTTATTTTTTCTGACCAGTGTGAGTGAGAGGAAGTACCTACTTAACATTAGTAAACTAGGCAGTTCTCTCTGCCTGTTGAGAATGGCTTTAATTGTGCATTGCATAATTAGTGTTGGATTTCAAAACTAGTTCTAGAAGAGAAAGAAAGGATGCCTACTTAAAATTCATGGTAAAAAGTAAAACTTTTTTTCAATTTTTTTTTTAAAGCTCCACAGTTGACTACTGGCTTTCAGCCTTCACTGGCGTCATCTGGCATGAATAAAATGCTTCCTTCAGTTCCAGCCACAGCTGTTCGAGTTTCCTGTTCTGGTTGTAAAAAAATCCTTCAGAAGGGGCAAACTGCTTATCAGAGGAAAGGGTCTACTCAGCTATTCTGCTCTACATTGTGCCTCACTGGATATACAGTTCCACCTGCCCGCCCACCGCCTCCTCCCACTAAGAAAACTTGCTCAAGTTGCTCAAAGTATAGCAGAATTCTAAATCATCTGTTTCCTTTCTTTCAAGATGCTTTGTTCTTATTTGTATATTGTTTAATTCTACCTTTCTGTGTTTTTTGATAAATATCACACATTGTTTACCACAGACGTGTTGCTGCTGCTTTCAGTCTTTCTGGATGTGAGGTGCTCAGCTTTAACTTTAATTAATGACCATTTTATATAATAAGAGATACTTTTGAAACATAATTTACCATCCCTGTTAGTTGAGATGTTTTTTAAAACAAAAACTGCATAACTTAGAGTAATATATGACCGAAGTATTTTAACTGTAGGCAATAGACACTTAAATCCAACAAATATTTAATGCTTGTGTGTTATTTATTATTTACACAGTTGGAATTTATTTAATACTTTTCATATTAACTTTAATTAGATTCCAGTGTATTTATTTTTACCTTCTCAGTATTTCTGAAGTATCTCAGAGGTTACATTTCAGTGTTTAACAACAAAAAATTTTGACCTTAGGATCATTTGAGGAATATGAACTAATTTTTGCAGGATGGTCATTAGACACCGTTTAAATAAGTCAGAAAAAGATGAATAATGCTCTTGTTTTGAAACAATTTGACTTCTGTTATTAAGCTAAGCTACTCAAACTATGATTTATTTGTATCAGTACTTAGATCAGTACAAGGATGTTGCCCTTTTCTGTAGAAAGGAAAAAAGATGTTCCCTCTTCTAGTTCAATTTTAAAAGGCATATAGAAAGAAACTTCTAAAAGAAATTTGGGCATGGTTAGATGTTCCAGAAGTTATATTTGCATTCCTTTATGTTTCCAGTTAAATTTAGTAAAAGTAGACTTTATTTATACTGTTCAAATTATTAAATATGCTTTAAAAAATGAATACTTACAGACCACATATCTGATTTCTGTATTTTAATAAAGTCATCATCTTTCTAAGGTTAATCAACCTGGGAATTAGACTTTTTATAACGCTTTTTTCAGTTTCCTATTTTGCCATGAAATAGTTTCATGTAATAACTTCCTCTTACGTTTCTTTATTTAATTCTTGAGCAATTAGCACTTCCTAAAATTTCAGTGATATTTCTCCTTTCATAATAATAGTCATAGATATTTATTGCAATGATTTATCAGTGAATTTCAGGATGACCATAGGAAATTCATAGAAGTTTAAAATGTGTGCCCTCTTCTTGTGTTTTTTCATTCTTATCCATACATGTTCTTCTCATCTAAATTCACTGTATCTCTTTGGCCTCTGGTATTGACCTCCCATTATCTGGAGATGGTTATTTTTACCTGCATGTAATCCCTTAGTTTAGGAGACGGGGACGACAGAGGATGAGATGGCTGAATGGCATCACTGACTCGATGGACATGAGCTTGAGTGAACTCCGGGAGTTGGTGATGGACAGGGAGGCCTGGCGTGCTGTGATTCATGGGGTCGCAAAGAGTCAGACACGACTGAGCGACTGAACTGAACTGAACTGAATCCCTTAGTTTTACTTGATCTTATGTAGTTTAATTATTTTTAAGATTACATTTTCTTCTTTTGTAATGTTTGGTCTTACTCATAAATTTCAACCTGTCATTCTTTGACTTTAAACCATTCTACCTTGTCCTTCACTTACTCCGTTACCTTTTTTAAATCCTTTGCTCATTCCTTTGCCCCTTTCTGGTCTTTTTTCAGGTACTCCTTGCCTGCTTATCACCTCAGGTTTTCTTTTTCATTTTCTGTCTTCATTTCCCCCTTTCTCTTATTACAGAGTACCTTTTTCACTTGTTTCTCAATCATCAGCCATTTATATTAGTCTTGTTTTCCTTTTTATTCTGTTTCATTTCGTTTTCTGAACTAATCTTTCATCTCCATTTCATCACTTTTCCTTTCTCTTTTTTTCCTCTCTTGTTTACACAGTCATTACAACAGTTTGGAATAGTCTGGTTAATCTGATTATAAAATTATTGATATGAATTGTGCCTTAAATAAATTAGAGTCAAAGAAGTTAAATGATTTACTCAGTGTCACATTTTAATAGCCTGTTTGGGCACATCCATTTTCCCCCCTTATAGCCCATTTAGTCAAATAGGTTTAATTTGTAATTCAGTCCTTTTTTTTTTTTTTGGTGTTTTATTTATTTATTTATTTATTTTTAATTTTTTTTATTTCTAAAAAAGAATTTTATTAAAAAAGCACAAATGCAAAGAAATGAACAGAGGAAAATTTATGCGTCGAACCTGGACTGGTCACTTATGATAATATACATGCTACAATTCCAATCCTTATAAGAAGGATTTTTACTTTAATTTGAATAGGTGGAGATAGAAAAGATTTCCTTTCTGATAAGGAAAAGAAAGGAAACTTACTGCTATTTTTATGTTGATGTTCAGTCGCTAAGTCATGTCTGACTCTGCGACCCCATAAACTGCAGCCTGCCAGTCTTCTGTGTCCTTCACTATCTCCCAGAGTTTGCTCAGATTCATGTCCGTTGAGTTGATGATGCTGTCTAACCATCTCATCTTCTGCTACCCACTTCTCCTTTTGCCTTCAGTCTTTCCCAGCATCAGGGTCTTTTCCAGTGAGTCAGCGCTTCTCATTAGGTGGCCAGTAGACTGGTAGAGATAATAGCAGCAGCACTTAGGTTGAAAGAAGCTACATCACTGTTTGGAGTAACAATTTTATTTTTGTTAGTCTTTTATTAACCAAATCTCTTACCATCTTGAATTTAACCTAAAAGTCTGAATATATTTTGGCTAATCATTTAATCTTTAGAGTTCATTAGTAATAAGGATGTAACAATTTGTTTTAAAAAACTCAATTTCAAATTCTACACTTTCTGATTTTTTTGACATTTACTTCATGTTTTAATTATATAGAGAAACAAACATTACTAGAGTAAGTTGGGATTTTAATCCAACAAATAGGCAGATATGAAAAACATTTTTCACATTCTCTCACATATCCTGTCTTCATTTTTGCCTCTGTCTTTGCTTTTGTCATCAAATCCAACATATAAAAGAGATAATTTGGATAAGGATACTTGTGCTAATACCCATAGATCAGTTTTCTAGATACAGTGGCACTCAGAGAAGTAACTGTTTCAGGATTGTCTGTACCATTTCTGAATTTTTGCTTTCTGAAATGATGTTGCTCATTCTCATTCTGACATAAGATGTAATCTGTTACAGTAAAATGTAATACAGCTGGATGTTAAACATACTGAGAGCCGGGAGAAATAGCTGCTTTTATGCTTCTATTGCCTTGATCCATGCTGTTCTCCAACTCTTATCTCCTTCAGTTCAGTTCAGTCACTCAGTCGTGTCCGACTCTCCGCGACCCCATGAATCACAGCATGCCAGGCCTCCCTGTCCATCACCAACTCCCGGAGTTCACTCAAACTCACGTCCATTGAGTCGGTGATGCCATCCAGCCATCTCACTCTCTGTGGTCCCCTTCTCCTCCCGCCCCCAATCTTTCCAAGCATCAGAGTCTTTTCCAGTGAGTCAACTCTTCCCATGAGGTGGCCAAAGTATTGGAGTTTCAGCTTTAGCATCAGTCCCTCCAGTGAACACCTAGGATTGATCTCCTTTAGAATGGACTGGTTAGATCTCCTTTCAGTCCAAGGGACTCTCAAGAGTCTTCTCCAACACCACAGTTCAAAAGCATCAATTCTTCGGCGATCAGCTTTCTTCAACAGTCCAACTCTCACATCCATACATGACCACGGGAAAAACCATAGCCTTGACTAGACGGACCTTGGTTGGCAAAGTAATGTCTCTGCTTTTTAATATACTACTTAGGTTGGTCATAACTTTCCTTCCAAGGAGTAAGCGTCTTTTTTAATTTCATGGCTGCAATCAGCATCAGCAGTGATTTTGGAGCCCAAAAAAATAAAGTCTGACACTGTTTCCACTGTTTTTCCATCTAGTTCCCATGAAGTGATGGGACCAGATGCCATGATCTTTGTTTTCTGAATGTTGAGCTTCAAGCCAACCTTTTCACTCTCCTCTTTCACTTTCATCAAGAGGCTTTTGAGTTCCTCTTCACTCTCTGCCATAAGGGTGGTGTCATCTGCATATCTGAGATTATTGATATTTCTCCCAGCAATCTTGATTCCAGCTTGTGCTTCTTCCAGCCCAGCGTTCCTCATGATGTACTCTGCATATAAGTTAAATAAGCAGGGTGACAATATACAACCTTGACGTACTCCTTTTCCTATTTGGAACCAATCTGTTCCATGTCCAGTTCTAACTGTTGTTCCCTGACCTGCATACAGGTTTCTCAAGAGGCAGGTCAGGTAGGTGGCCTGGTATTCCCATCTCTTTCAGAATGTTCCACACAGTCAAAGGCTTTGGCATAGTCAATGAAGCAGAAATAGATGTTTTTCTGAAACTCTCTTGCTTTTTCCATGATCCACCAGATGTTGGCAATTTGATCTCTGGTGCCTCTGCCTTTTCTAAAACCTGCTTGAACACCTGGGAGTTCACGGTTCACATATTGCTGAAGCCTGGCTTGGAGAATTTTGAGCATGACTTTACTAGTGTGTGAGATGAGTGCAATTGTGCGGTAGTTTGAGCATTCTTTGGCATTGCCTTTCTTTGGGGTTGGATGAAAACTGACCTTTTCCAGTCCTGTGGCCACTGCTGAGTTTTCCAAAATTGCTGGCATATTGAGTGCAGCACTTTCACAGCATCATCTTTCAGGATTTGAAATAGCTGAACTGGAATTCCATCACCTCCACTAGCTTTGTTCGTAGTGATGCTTTCTAAGGCCCACTTGACTTCACATTCCAAGATGTCTGGCTGTAGGTCAGGGATCGCGCCATCGTGATTATCTTCGTTGTGAATATCTTTTTTGTACAGTTCTTCTGTGTATTCATGCCACCTCTTCTTAATGTCTTCTGCTTCTGTTAGGTCCATAACATTTCTGTCCTTTATCGAGCCCATCTTTACATGAAATGTTCCCTTGGAATCTAATTTTCTTGAAGAGATCTCTTGTTTTTCCTATCCTGTTGTTTTCCTCTATTTCTTTGCATTGATCGTTGAGGAAGGCTTTCTTATCTCTCCTTGCTATTCTTTGGAACTCTGCATTCAGATGCTTATATCTTTCCTTTTCTCCTTGCTTTTCACGTCTCTTCTTTTCACAGCTATTTGCAAGACCTCCTCAGACAGCCATTTTGCTTTTTTGCTTTTCTTTTCCACCTTATCTCCTTAGTCTTCTAGAAAACACCCATTTAACGTCCATATAAAATGTCATAATTTTCATGTCACATCTTGTCTAATATTTCTGTAGTCCATTTTATGTATACAAATATATTCGTCAAAATTATTATACTATTTTAAGAATACTTCTGTTACAGTGTTTAATATATCATTTGTCTGCTTGTCTCAGTATATAAGCTCCTTGAGTGCTTGTAGCATTACTTGACCTAGGGTTGGGCTAGTCCCTGACTCAGTATAACTGCTCATTAAATATCTTTATAAATGAAATATAATAAATTAAAACCTAATTAAAAATAGCTATAGAAGGTGAGAAAATGCAGATAATAGAGCAGTGTTAAGCTCCTGAGTATTGAAGATGAGGTGCGGTATCAAGAATTCCAGTATCATAATGAGTCCCACTGTGTTTACTGTTTTCCTTTGTTGAAGCTTGGATATTGGTAATCTTTTCCAAAAAGTACTATATTAGTATAATCTGTTGAAAATGTAAGAATGAATATAACAGTTTATTTATTATGTGAGTATACTCATGGGACAGAGACATTGTTTAAAGAATTACTGGTTTTTAAAATGGTTTGCAGTTAAACTATCTCATAAACTTCTATGCAGTAAGACTGATTTGGGAGTGGGATAAAGGGTGGAATGGTAGGGAGTTTTAATTATCACAGTTTTAATCTTCATTGTCTTTTATAGATTGAATTACTTAGATATGAAAATGTTCAATGTAGTCTTGTTAGAATATGCACTGTGTAGTTTGAAATGTATTCTTACTTTTAAAAGATAGTGACTTCAAAATTTTCAAATGTAATGTCATTTAAAGAGTATTTGAACATACAAGAGACCTGAAGAAAGAAAATGAGAATCTCCTGTAATTCTTCCTCCTAGAGATAGTAAATGATAACTATTTGATATATATCCTTTTAATCTTAAAACGTAGTATACTGATCCTCACAACAGTTCTATGAACTAAGCCATGTATTCATTTCATTTTATACAACAGAGCTTGAGGATCAAAGAGATTTATCAGTTTATTCAAGAAAACCCAGTTTTCAGGTTTAAATTTCAGTGCCCTTTCCCTACACTTGCAATTGCCTTTGTTTCATTTGATATTTCTAGTTGACAAAAAGGAAAAGAATGAATTACGTTGTGGCTTATTTTATCTTTCTTGTCATTTTTAGAGACATTTTAAATCCAAAGGATGTGATCAGTGCCCAGTTTGAAAATACCACCACTAGTAAAGATTTTTGTAGTCAGTCGTGTTTGTCAACATATGAACTGAAAAGAAAACCTGTTGTTACCATAAATACAAATAGCATTTCTACTAAATGCAGCATGTGTCAGAAGAATGCTGTTGTAAGTTATCTTTTTTACTGGGGGAAAGAGTCTGGTATTTGTGCTTAAATGACAGCTTTTGATGATCTTTCCTTGTTGTTTCTAAGTTGTTTCTTTATAATTTCTAGATTCGACATGAAGTTAATTACCAGAATGTGGTACATAAACTTTGCAGTGATGCTTGCTTCTCTAAATTTCGCTCTGCTAACAATCTCACCATGAACTGTTGTGAAAACTGTGGGGGTTACTGCTACAGTGGCTCTGGACAATGCCACATGCTTCAAATAGAGGGACAGTCTAAGAAGTTTTGTAGTTCAACATGTGTCACAGCATATAAGCAGGTATGTGACCATATTTCAGAAGGATCTATTTTGGTAGAAATTACTTATGAAAATGTCACAAAAAGATTCAGTTCTTATTATTAGCTTAATTAATATTTTTGCATCTAAATAATATTTGTGAAATCCTTGTATGTTAAACACTCTTGGTACGGAGTTTTATGAGTAATAGTTGTCCCCCAGTGTCAATGGGGGATTGCTTCCAGGAACCCTGAGGAAACCAGAATCTGAGAATGCATAAGTCCCTTGTATAAATTGATATAGTAATTGTATATAATCTACACACATTCTCTTGCATACTTTAAATCATCTCTGTATTATTTATAATATCTAATACATTGTAAATGCCATGTAAATAGTTGCTGGCATGCAGCAGATTCTTTTGCTTTTTGAAACTTTCTGGAATTTTTTTCATTAAATGTTTTTGAAAAATATTTTAAAAATGTAGAAAAGCACGAAGAAGAAAATATAATGCATCTCCCAGAAATCCCCAGTCTCATCATTTTGGTTTATGCATTCTAATCTTTGCATCTGCTAATCCCAAATTCCCAGTCCATCCTCTCCCGCCCTCCTCCCGCCTCGGCAGCCATCAGTTTATTCTCTGTGTCCCTCCCTCATTCTGGTTCTGTCTCACAGATAGGTTCATTTGTGTCCGATTTTAAATTCCACATATAAATGGTATCATATGGTATTTGTCTTTTTCTTTCTGACTTACTTCACCTAGTATGACAATCTCTAGTTGCATCCATGTTGCTACAGATGACATTATTTTGTTCTCTTTTATGGCTGAATAGTATTCCATTGTGCACATGTACCACATCTTCTTTATCCATTCATCTCTCAGTGGACATTTAGGTTGTTTCCACGTCTTGACTATTGCGAATAGTGCTGCTGTGAACAGTAGGGATGCGTGTATCTTTTTGAATTATAATTTTGTTTGGATGTATGGACAGGGGTGGGATTGTTGTATCATATGGTAATTCTGTTTTTACTTTTCTGAGGAACCTCCATACAGTTTTCCACAGTGCTGCACCAATTTATATTCCCACCAGCCATGTGGAGGTATTCCCTTTTTTTTACACCCTCTCCAGCATTTGTTATTTATAGACTTTTTAATGATGGCAGTTCTGACTGATGTGACGTATAGTTTTGATTTGCATTCCTCTGATAATTAGCAGTGTTGGCAGTTTTATTTATACTGTTTATATTTTGCTGATAAGTTCTGATTTAAAATTATACTTTAAAATTGATAAAAAAGATAGTAAGAACTTTTTATGTTTTTAGTTTTATAATTCTTTCCTGTTTACTGATCATTCTTTTTCATAGAATAGTAAATTTTTATATAGTTAAAAAACTGGTGAATTTAATAATGTTGATTGAGAATTTCTTTTAAATTGTTCTTAAAACTTTGCAATGATTTTGTAATTTTAAACATCCTAGTGTTTTCCATTTATTTCTTGTTAATGTGCAAGCATGTTTCAAGGACTTAGTGTTAGTTCCTATTTAATCCTTCCTCAGAAACACTTCGGTTTTGTTCTCAGGTGGGAAAAAAAATCCAGCATCTTCATTTGCTTTATCTTTGTCCAAAAGACTGTTTTCCTGATATTGTATCAACTTCTAAAAGTTACTTCTATTCAGTCTACTGGAGGATGGTAGTATGGTCCACAAGAGGAGAAATACTTTGAAATACCTTAAATTTAAGTTTATTACTTTTAATTTGGCTGATACCTATTAAACTTTTCAATTATTAGTGTGTACTTTAGAGAAAGGATGTGGATTTAGAAGTAAATAGATTTTGATTTGATTTCCAGGCTTTCTATTCAAATAGAATTTTATATTGGGGAAAGCAGTTATACTCCCTGACTGTATTTTCTTTTCTATAAATGAATATGTACTACCAACGTCACTGGGATGTTTTTAGGATTATGTGAAGTAAGAATGAGAAAGCACCTCGTATACAGCCGGAAACGTTG
Organism: Moschus berezovskii; assembly: GCF_049115385.1. Lineage (NCBI taxonomy): Eukaryota > Metazoa > Chordata > Mammalia > Artiodactyla > Moschidae > Moschus > Moschus berezovskii. The sequence goes on from NC_142463.1 coordinate 10,316,249, forward strand.
AAGATGGTCATTTCTGCTACTTTTCTTTTCTTCTATATAATTGTTAAATTTATTTAACAAGTATTAGATGTGGTTCCTATTTTGAGGTGCTATACGTTCCTTGGGGAGATTACACATATAACTGTGTAGAGATGCTATGTAAGTATTATGGGATTCAGAAGGGCACAGCAGAAGCAAGGTCAGTTCTGCTTGGTGGTTTCAGAGAACACTCCTGACCTAATTCTTACAAATGAAGTTTGTATTTGTAACCCTGATGGAGGAAGAAAGGAGAAATGGGGTTGGAGATGCTGAAGACATTCCAGAATGCAGGAATGTGCTCACTTGAACATGTATTTATTTTAATAGCAAGTCTTACATAGGAATCTTGAAATCTTTTAATTGTTGCTAGATATAGCCCGGTGGACTGCAGTCCATGGGGTCGCTACTAGTCGGACACGACTGAGCGACTTCACTTTCACTTTTTACTTTCACACATTGGAGAAGGAAATGGCAGCCCACTCCAGTGTTCTTACCTGGAGAATCCCAAGGACGGCGGAGCCTGGTCGGCTGCCATCTTTGGGGTCGCACAGAGTCGGACACGACTGAAGCGACTTAGCAGCAGCAGCATACAGTATAAGTTATCCTGAATGTATGACATGTTAATAGTATTTAACATTATTTACTACTGATTCACAGAGTGGGAACTTAAGATAACAGATTCTTTCATTGTCTATATTGGACACTTGGGATATCCAAAGTTTCCTCTCACTTTATTGCTTAGAGTGTGCTTTGTTGTTATTATCATTATTAATTTATTTTTTGGCTGCGCCATGTCAGATCTTAGTTCCCTGACCAGGGATCAAACCCCTGCAGTGGAAGTGTGGAGTCTTAACCATTGAACTGCCAGGGAAGTCCCTGTGCTTTGTTATTGTTAGTGGTAGTATATTTGAAAATGAGTTTTTCTGGTAAGTTTATTGATTTCCTTGGATTCACATTTTATTGCTATATGCAGCACCTTTTGTGGGGAAGTTCTTCCAATGTTTTGAAGAGAGTAAGAGCATAAATTCTATAATTTTTAAAATAGTGGGGGGGGATTGTTTGGTTGGAGTTTTGTATGGTATATTCTTATAGCTAATTTACTTTATACATAATATTGAATAGTTTGTACTTAACCCCTTACACTTATCTTGAAGTGAAAGAAAGTGTTAGTCACTCAGTGTGTCTGACTCTTTGTGACCCCATGGACTGTAACCCGCCAGGCTCCTCTGTCCACAGGATTCTCCTGGCAGGAATACTGGAGTGGGTTGCCATTTTCTTCTCCAGGGGATCTCCCCAACTCAGAACTCAAGCCCAGGTCTCCCACATTCCATTCTTTACACTCTGAGAGGGGAGTCTAAAATAATGTTTTTAAAACTATACTTGCAATGCAGATCCCAAAATTAGTTGCTAAAAAAGCATTGCTTTTTAATGAAGTTTAGTAGAAAGGAAAAATATCAAACTTATCGTAACATATATTGTTTTATGAAACTTTTCAGTTTTATGTACATGCTTATTTAATACACAAACACAAAACAACAGAAGTGTGTGTTACTGAGTCATTTTCAAAAATTTATTTCTTACTGAGGATTATAATCATAAAAGTTTGGAAGCCACTAATTTAAAATATAAATCGGACATGACTGAGCGACTGAACTAAACTGAACTGAGTTTAAAATATTTCAACGGTGTTAAGTATAAACATTTCAAAGAATTATGCTTTCACTTGTAATTTGGTAAAAATGAATGTTATTTTATTCTCTTAATAGAAATCAGCCAAAATTACACCATGTGCGCTTTGCAAATCATTGAGATCCTCAGCAGAAATGATTGAAAATACCAATAGCTTGGGAAAGACAGAGCTTTTCTGTTCTGTTAATTGCTTATCTGCTTACAGAGTTAAAATGGTTACTTCTGCAGGTAATGTTGGTTTCATAAACTTTATAAATATAATAGTTGAAAAATTATGATTATTGCTTTGTTTTTGTAGTTCAGATTTTTGTCCATATTTAGTTGGTTTTAATGCAAATTAAAATTTCAGATCTGTGTTGTAAAATATCACCTATTATCTTGATTGCTTGTTTTATGTTTATTTACTTGCTTGCTTATTTGTACATCTTCCTTACCAAAAGAATTTAAGGCTTTTTTAATGTATTTTCTTTATTCACACCTGATTTATTTCTAGATTTTTTATTTTTTAATTTTAGGGTGTAGACTGTGACAACTTTAAATTATCTGAAATATTGTTAACATTGTTAGTTTTTGTCTACATGTGAGGTAACTAAGTTTAATTTTAGTTCCTGCAACATGACTTGGCCCTTGAATTTTCATGTATTGTATGATACTTATTTACTTTCTCATACATTTGTATACATTTGTATGTATTACTCATTAGCTTTTATTTTGATTTGCTAAGGTGTACAAGTTCAGTGTAACAGTTGTAAAACCTCAGCAATCCCTCAGTATCACCTAGCCATGTCAGATGGAAGTATACGCAACTTCTGCAGCTACAGTTGTGTGGTAGCTTTCCAGGTATGGCTTCAGGACTCTTCCTTTTCTCCAGCCAGTTAGTAGCCTATGATAGTGAAGTAAACTAATTAGGTGTTTGCTAACTGCCTGGATTGCCTACATTTCTATCTCAGTTTTAGTAAATAAACTAGGGTTCTTTGTCCATCCTGTATTTGGAGACATGTTATTTAATTTCTTCCTGTGAAATTAAATGATACTTTTATTACCTAGATTATCTATTGGGAGGATATTATCTTTAAAGATTATTATTAGTTATTTTATTTTTTGGATGTAAATAACACTCCCCCCATTCAATTATAAGCTACTCAAAGGCAGGTATTTTTGCCTTTTCACAAATGTATGTTAAGTGCCTAGAACCGTGGTTGATATAGGTAGGTACTCAGTGCTCTCTTATTTGAAAAAGTAAGTAGATTGATCTTTTTATTTGTTTCTTCTTTCAGAATTTGTTCAACAAACCGGCAGGAATGAATTCTTCAGTAGTGCCCTTGTCTCAGGGCCAAGTGATTGTAAGCATCCCTACAGGTTCAACAGTGTCGGCAGGAGGGGGTAACACCTCTGCTGTTTCTCCCACTTCCATCAGTAGCTCTGCTGCAGCTGGGCTCCAGCGTCTTGCTGCCCAATCCCAACATGTAGGGTTTGCACGAAGTGTTGTAAAACTCAAGTGTCAGCACTGTAACCGTCTGTTTGCCACAAAACCAGAACTTCTCGACTATAAGGTAAAGTATAGGAGCATGATAGAGAGTTTGGGTGTAAAATGATCTATTTGTAAACTTACTTCTGGCTTTTCACCTTTCAAAATGACACTATTTGTTTGAAAGTAAGAGGGATAAAGATTTCCCCAAGATAAAAGTCAAATGTTTAATTAGTACTGAATCTTATTTCTTTGCAGGGTAAAATGTTTCAGTTCTGTGGCAAAAATTGTTCTGATGAATATAAGAAAATAAATAATGTAATGGCAATGTGTGAATATTGTAAAATTGAGAAAATTATAAAGGAGACTGTGCGATTCTCAGGTGCTGACAAGTCATTCTGTAGTGAAGGTAAAGATAGAAGAGTATCTTCCCTACCGAGCATGTTGGTTGTTTCAGAAGTAGTTGATGATTTAAGCTGTTGCTGTGTAAGGTTTATCTATTTCATCCTTCTTTGCGTGTAACACCAAAACCTTCTGGTATAATCCTTCATATTATAAAGATGTTATAATAAAGGAAGAGATCCTCAAAGTGTATAGCAAAAGATGATGGTGATGGGAGAAACATTTAATGTTATTAGATTGATGAGGATCTTTTAGTTCTTATATTTATTTCTAAAGGGAACTGCTTAAATTTTCGTAGCATCCTAAGATTATACTTTTTTTTTTAAAACATCCATTATATTTCTGAATATGCAAATAAGTATGTCTTCCTTATTTAGATGACTGTAAGTTTAGAATGTTTTGTTTTACTCTAAAACCATGCAGAATTAACCTCCTAGTCTAGTGGCTTTCAAACCTCTTGACCACAGGCAGAAAACATACATTTTACATTGTGACCCAGTGTATGATCACATACCCAAAGAAAACAAGTTTTATGAAACAAAACTGACTTTTATTATATATGATGTATTGTGATATTTGCTCTGCTGTCTTATTTTGTATAAAAAAAGAAAATGGTAGTATTAATCCTCTAAACTGATTTCTTGATCTACTAATTGGTGAGAACCCAACTGGGCAAACTTTATCATAGGGCATTTAAATTAAAGATGTAAATACTTATTATTCTCTCTAATGTTAATTTTACCTTCTCTGATTTTTTTAGGTTGCAAATTGCTTTATAAACATGACTTGGCAAAACGCTGGGGAAATCACTGTAAAATGTGCAGTTATTGTTTACAGACATCTCCCAAATTGGTACAGAATAATTTAGGGGGGAAAGTAGAAGAGTTTTGTTGTGAAGAATGCATGTCCAAATATACAGTTTTGCTCTGTCAGGTAAATATGATTCATGTTCCTGGGTTTTTCAAGTTAGGGCACATTTTTCCCTTCTTTCTTCCTTTCAGATAGTATAAAGGGCAATTAATGATTTTCAGTGTTGTGTTAATGTAGGATTTAAAAAGACTTTAATGTCACTGAAGTCACATTACGTTTGTTTTTTGAATTTCCTTGTAGAAGATATATGTCTTAAAACATTAAAATATTTAAAATTATAATTATTCACTTATTCTTTAAGATAGTCTTCTGACATGTTTAAGGAAGATCTATTTCCATTTCACTTTTTAAAACTTGCTATTTTGGGCATCTCTATAATGTGAGTTTTTTTTAATGTTGTATAAGATTGTTGACAGATAAATAATTTCCTATTTCAGAATCATTAACCTTCATTTTTTTTTAAAAAAGAAAAGCTGAATTATAGTTGGGTAAAGTATTAGGTGTGCAATATAGTGATTAGCAATTTGGAAAGGTTATACTTCACTTATAATTATAAAATATTGACTGTACTCCCTGTGTTGTACAATATCTTTATAGCTTATTTTCTGCATAGTAGTTTGTATCTCTTAGTTCCCTACTGTATATTGCCCCTCCCTCCAGGATAGTTAACCTTCCTTTTAGTGATCTAAATTCTAAGCAGATTTCCTCACTCATTACCTGGGACCTTTTATTTCATCAGACCATAGATAATTTGTTTCTTACTTCTTAACTGTCTTCTTTTTTCAGATGGCAAAATGTGATGGTTGTAAGCGACAGGGTAAGCTCAGTGAGTCCTTGAAATGGCGGGGAGAAATGAAACATTTCTGTAACCTGCTTTGTATTTTGATGTTCTGTAATCAGCAAAGTATGTGTGACCCACCTTCACAAAACAATGCAGGTAAAATTAAACTTTAGTCTTAGGTCAATGCCAGGGACTAAGTATGTTCCACAGATTGAGAACTTTAAACATTTGTAAATAATTTCATGAATTGTAGATTTCATTCTGTTCAAATCACATTAACATTTAGATCCCTTTTTGTTTAACACCTTAGATTAATGCCCTAAATTCTTTCAGTTTTCTCTGAGCATATTTAGTCAAATAAACTCTGTAAGAACTTTATGGGAAAGAATGGCAGTTAACGTTTTATAATTGAAGATGTACATTTTGACTTCTTTAGAAAAGCATTTAAGATTATAATAAAGAACATAGAATATATAAGCCACATAGCCTTTTTTATATACCACATGCATAGTTATGCAAGAGAAAGTACATGGAATACTTTTAAGGTTCAGTAATTTAAAAATAGAAAAAAATGCAGTTAATCTTGAAGTGCCTCTTTAATCCATTTTACTCTAACCTAAAAGCATTGTTTAACCTTCCTAAGATGTTGGTTTCTATGTGTGTTCATATAAATTACATGAGGTTTTCTTATTTTTTGTTTATTTTAATCAGCAAGTATTTCCATGGTGCGAGCTGCTTCAGCAGGGCCCCCATCTCTAAGAAAAGATTCAACTCCAGTTATAGCTAATGTAGTATCATTAGCAAGTGCTCCTGCTGCTCAGCCCACAGTGAATTCTAACAGTGTCTTACAAGGTATGACTTGATTTGATAGCAGTTATTTAGCCTTTTTGAGGTTGGCAAAGTGGTCCTCTACCTTTTTTCTGTCTGTAATCGTTTTCATGTGTTTGCTGCATTCATATTAGGAACGGTGGTTCACTATGTACTGCTGTGGATTAAACAGTGGTTTTTGTAGTTTCCAAATCTTTTTTTCTTGCCTTATACTTTAGATGCTACTCTTCCCCTGAATAAAATAAAAGATAATACATATTTTTATTATCAAACTTTGTGTTATTTTCTAAAAATCAGCTTTTAATGCTAGTGTTTAAATAATAAGATCCTAAATTTTATATTTCTATTTATACCAGGTGCAGTTCCAACAGTAACAGCAAAAATCATTGGGGATGTAAGTTTTATTATTTTTATTGTTATTGCCACTGTCTTTTCCGTCTTACGCAGAATGAATATGTCTAAGCTGATTTGCCCTCATTTATTTTTTATTTATTATATAAAATAAATTTCATGAGTTCATTTAATCTTGTTCAGGAACAGGATTTCCTGGTTATTTAACTAGGTCTTTAATGCACTTCAGTTTTTTTGAATGCTTTATGTAGTTACTGAAAAATTTTTTTTTAATTGTATAGAATTAAATTTTATAACATTTAGGCGTACAAGGGATTTGGGGCATTTTGTAATGTAGTCAGATTGTAGATGAAGTATTTGTAGAAAGTAGTTTTGTTTCCCATTCAGTGCAGATTATGCCATAAATAAGCATTCTTTTTTTTTTAAAGCTAAATATTTTTGTTTCTTAAAAGAAGGACAAAATCAATAATGAGAAAAACTTAGGACTAGAATAGTGGCATTTCTAAAGTGTTTCCTAGTCTCTGGGACAATTTTCATATCATCTTTTCTCAAGTTACTTACAGGATCATGAGTGATGTTATTATTTCTAGTTACCTTGAAACTGGTTCTTCTAAGATTTAACTCAGTCAAGAGAAAACAGTTCTGATTTTAAGCTCAACCATCATTGTTACTGATCAACAATATTTCACAAATACAAATTGTATTTTTCTTGGTTAATAGATATATTCAGAGTCAATATGTAGTTATCAAGGTATTCCTTTATTGCTGTTGATATTTCAGGAATTTTGTATTTCTTACATATTTAATTGAATATTTATATTCTGTCTTCCATGTGATTCCAGTATAGCATTTCTTTTGCAATTATAGTGCTTTGAAATCTAACATTATGTAGTGAAGTGTTAGTTGGTCAGTTGTGTCTGACTCTGTGTGACCCCATGGACTGGGGCTCACCAGGCTCTTCTGTCCTTAGGATTCTGCAGGCAAGAATACTGGAGTGGGTTGCCATTTCCTTCTCCAATAATATTATACAATATTTCTCATAATTAGTAAGCTTTCCGTTTCTGATTTATTTTTTTACTAGGCAAGTACACAAACAGATGTCCTGAAACTGCCACCTTCCCAGCCTCCAAGACTTTTGAAGAATAAAGCTTTATTGTGCAAACCCATCACACAGACCAAGGCCACCTCTTGCAAACCACATACACAAAACAAAGAATGCCAGACAGGTATGTTCCTCATATTTTCTTTGTTTAATTTTTCCTAAGGGAAAGGAATGTGGTATGTGCTTACATTAATTAAGTGTCTTTTATTTCATAGGCGATGTATTTCATTGCTTATATATGTTGCACAATCGAGTCCTTACAGTATCTCCGTGGGTTAGGTGTTTTCCTTAATTAGTTATGGCAAAGAAAAGGTAGTTGATAATACCATACAATGAATGCTTCGTTTGATTTCCTTATTCATGACAGTGATATGGGAAATACATCCAAATTTCCATAGCTTTTGGAATTATATATACAGGGTCTTAGTTAAGAGGAACTATTATTTTCCAGAGCACCCTTAGGTTTGGACTTTTCCACACTCTGTTTCAAATAAAGTCAGTTCTTTTGGTAAGAACTTTAGGGCTTTCTTTTCTTATAAACTGCCTCTTCCCTTTTTGAGCTACTGCTTTTCTGGATTGTGGGCACAGTGTGAGCTTCTGATCTTCTTAGCTTGCCTCTGCTAGCATGGAATCTCTGCCCTACAAGTGAACTGGGATGAAGGTAGATCGGACCCTGGTTTTGATAGCCTTGCTATTCCTGTTATTGTTGATGTTCAGTTCCTCAGTCATGTCTGACCCTTTGCAGCCCCATGGACTGCAGCACCCCAGGCTTCCCTGTCCTTCACAGTCTCCCGGAGTTTGCTCAAACTCATGTCCATTGAGTTGGTGATGACATCCAACCATCTTGTCCTGGGTTGTCCCCTTCTCCTCCTGCCTTCAGTCTTTCCCATCATCAGGGTCTTGTCCAGTGAGTCAGTTCTTCACATCAGGTGGCCAAAGTATTGGAGCTTCAGCATCAGTCCTTCCAGTGAATATTGAGGATTGATTTCCTTTAGGATTGGGTGGATCTCCTTGCAATCTGAGGGACTGTCAAGAGTTTTCTCCAACACCACAGTTCGAAAGCATCAATTCTTTAGCATTACGGCTTCTTTTAGATCCACCTCTCACATCCATACTGGAAAAACCATTCTTTTGACTCTGTGGAACTTTGTCGGCAAAGTAATGTCTTGCATTTGAATATGCTGTCTAGGTTTGTCATAGCTTTTCTCCCAAGAAGCAAGCATCTTTTAATTTTATGGCTGCAGTCACTGTCCACAGTAATTGTGGAACCCAAGAAAATAAAATCTGTCACTGTTTCCATTGTTTCTGCATCTGTTTGCCATGAAGTGATGGGACCGGATTCCAGGATCTTAGTTTTTTGAATGTTGAGTTTTAATTTCTGTAGTAGGTTTTCTCTTTATGGGTGGTAGCGATACTCACTAGGAAATTATCATTTCTATCCTGGAGTTGGAGGGAATAAGAAGTAAAGGTGGCCTACCCCTCCTGGTGAGATACAGTAACCTTGAATTGGGAGCTGGAGGAAGAGGAACCCTTTCTTGTTGATGACATCCATTCCAGGGTGGAGTTTCTGTCAAATTGAGCTGGCTGAGGCAGGGATGTGGAGCAGGTGGTAGAGCAGATGTCATAGACTCCTATTGTTCTTACTTTATTCAGAAGATTTTCTTAAACATTTCTCCATTTGATGTGTACCCTTTGGAAAATTTCGAAAGAATTTAAATGGTTATCCTTTAGATTTTCACCAGCTTTGCTTGTTTCCCTAGGGAATGGATCTCTGGAGCTCCTCATGCTGCCATCTGAAAATTCCAGAATTTTTAAAATAGAAAGAAACCTTAGATTCTTAGATCTGGAAGGTTATCCTCTAGGCCAGTACTTCTCAAACATGAATATGCATATGAATTACTTGGGAATGTTGCTATGTAGATCATGATTTAGTAGAGCTGAGGTTCTGCATCTTTTAAGTTCCTGAGTAATGTCAGTGCTGCTGGTTCATGAACTATGTTGTATAGCAATGCTGTAGATAAGATAGTTCTGTATTTTTATTGTGTCAATAGTGGCTTTTTAAAAAATTATTTTTAATATTTTTTTGCAGTAGATCCTTGTTGGATATTTATTTTAAATATAGCAGTGTGTACACGTCAATCCCAAAATAGTGACCTAGTTTAGCATCATGTAGCTTGGTTACTGCATGATAAATAGAAGGGGAAAAGGTGGAAGTAGTGACAGATTTTCATTTTCTTGGGCTCCAAAATCACTGCGGACAGTGACTGCAGCCATGAAATCAGAAGGTGATTGCTTCTTGGCAGGAAAGAGATGACAAACCTAGACAGTGTGGTGAAAAGCAGAGACGTTACTTTGCCAACAAAGGTCCATATAATCAAGGCTCTGGTCTTCCCCGTGGTCACGTATGGTTGTGAGAGCTGGACCATAAAGAAGGCAGAACACCAAAGAGTTGTTGCCTTCAAACTGTGGTGCTAGAGAAGACTCCTGAAAGTCCCTTGGAGAGCAAGGAGATCAAACCAGTCAATCTTAAGGGAGATCAACCCTGAATATTCACTGCGAGGCGTGATACTGAAGCTTCACTATTTTGGTCATCTGATGAGAACAGACGACTCATTGGAAAAGTCCCCGGTAATGGGAAAGATCGAGGGCAGAAGGAGAAGAGGGCATCAGAAGATGAGATGGAAGGAGAGGAGGGCGTCAGAGGGCGTCCCTGATGCAATTGGCATGAACTTGGGCAAACTCCAGGAGATGGTGAGGGACACGGAGGCTTGGTGTGCTACAGTCCATGGGGTTGCAAAGAGTCGGACATGACTGAACAACAGTGTCGTTATCAGACCTCTCCAATCATAACTTTTTTTTTATGTCCACTGTGCCATGGTCAAATTGATCCCATATTATTCCCCACTTCTAACCCTAGCCAAATTGTCAACTTTTCAGTTCTTCTTACTAGAAATACCTTTCTCTTATATTAATGATTTTACAGTTATCCAGCGTATTTTTCTGGCCTACAGAAAAGACTGTAGATGGTTGTTAAATAATTGAATGACTCCTACCTCCATCCTTCCCATTATTTCCTTACTCATGTATAAGTTAGTTTCCAAATTCTATTTAATTTTTTAATATCTTAGACCCTCTGCTGTGAATACTTATTCTTTTTCTACAGCTCTCATAACCACCCTAGTTCAGGCCCTCACTGTCTCAGCTCTATATATTGTAGTTGCTTTGTATACTTTCTATTCCATATAAAGATGGCAGCAAAGTTAATCTTTTAAAATGCAATTTTTATATCATTACTTTTTGCTAAACAATTTGTAGTACTTCCCATTGTTTACTAGAAATGATTTTAAATGTGTATTATAGCCTTTTAAAAAGGGCCCTTCTATATATCCAGTCTCCTCTTTAACATACACTACTATTCATGTTAAGTTTTCTATACCTCCCTTCTAGGATCACTGTTCCATTTATTCATTGAGATTATAGCCATCATTCATTTTATTCTTGTGTCATTGATAATTATTGTGTTGCCCACTTTTTGTTAGTGCCTTTATACTCAAGCCTTTCCTCACAATTTCTCCTTTCTATGAACTCCCAGTATCATGGGTCTGTGGGTACATGCTCAGTCACATCGGTCATGTCTGACTCTGCACCCTGTGGACTGTAGCCCACCAGGCTCCTCTGTCCATGGGATTCTCCGGGCAAGAATACTGGAGTGTGTTGCCATGCCCTCCTCCTGGGGATCTTTCCAACCCAGAGATTGAACCTGCGTCTCCTGCATTGCAGGCAGATTCTTTACCCACTGAGTCACCTGGGAAGCACCCTAGTATCATAGATATTTCTTTTGAAGTACAAAAAAATTTTTTTTTTTAAATAAAATGTTGTTTTTAACCCTCTTTGTTTTTGTGTTTTTGCTTTTATTTTTATTTTTTATTAGAAGACACTCCAACTCAGCCCCAAATTATTGTGGTGCCAGTTCCAGTACCAGTGTTCGTACCTATACCTCTTCATCTTTATACCCAGTATGCACCAGTCCCATTTGGAATTCCAGTTCCAGTGAGTAATCGTTTAGAAGTTAAGGCTAATTTAGTGCACATTTTTCTTAATTAAGATTTGGCAGCTCCTTAAAAACTTTTCACTTGTTGGTAAAATATACCTGACTCATGTTGGATATCATCATATTTCTTTAATTACTTGAACATGGAGTATGTAAAGGACAGCTTTCGATTGTACCCTGCCTTCTCAGATAAGATTGTAAGTTTTTAAAAATATTTTAAACACAATAAGACCACTAACATAGAAAAAGATCGGAAACGGTGTGTGTTAGAATCTTAGATTCTAGCATGGCTGAAAAGAGTAGTACTGTGATTGCCAGGATTCTGACTTTTTATAAAAGAAAAATGTATTCATTTTTTATCAGAAAATACATGTTTTCTTGGTACTGAATTCCTACGAGAAACACTTGTGTGAAAATATTAAACAAGAAATATAATCAAAAGTAAAAATGAATTAATTATTCTTTTAAAGGATTCAGAGTACTTTTTTTGAGTGTCTGAAAAGCACTTACTGAATTTTTATTTAAGTGACTATAGTTTTATAAAAACAAACTAGCAAAGCTGTTTTAATTGTTGGCCATAGAATATCTTGGATTTGTTTATTATTTTTGTATTTAAATGATCTCACAAGTAATAATTTTGATGATAGACTTATATCCCAAGAAACTCTTCAGTCTGTCCTTGTCTTTCAGATGCCTGTCCCTATGCTTATTCCATCCTCAATGGGTAACGAAAATAAAGTCACCGAGAGTATTGAGGACATTAAGGAAAAGCTTCCCTCACATCCTTTTGAAGCTGATCTCCTTGAAATGGCAGAAATGATTGCAGAAGATGAAGAGAAGGAGAAAACTCTATCTCAGGGAGGTTGGTATGATTTTAAAGGAAAAAAAAGAAAAAGCACATCTGCAGATTTTCAGGTCAATGAAAGTGAAAGAGTAATTTTAAGTATTAGCCAGTCAGGAAGTTTCTAAAAGCTTTTGCTGTTGTTCAGCCACTAAGTCTAAAAGCTTTACTTGTGTTTAAATACCAAGTCTGTGGGCTTGTTAAACTCGTTAACTCTGAAACTCTATGTAGTTTAGGAAAAAAACTTAAGTTTTGATCCAATTTCTGGTTCTTAATGTTTCCAGAAAAATAACATACAAATCCCTGTTTCATGATCATATTCTGGATTTATACTTGTTGTCAAAGCCTGTGTGCTCAGTTGTTCAGCCATGTCTGACTCTTTGAAACCCCATGAACTATAGCCCACCAGGCTCCTCTGTCCATGGGATTTCCCAGGCAAAAATACTAGAGTGGGTTGCCATTTCCATTTCCTTCGCCAGGGGATCTTCCCAACCCAGGGATTGAACCCAGGTCTCTTGCATTGAAGGCAGTCTCCTGTATTGCAGGCAGATTGTTTAGTGACTGAGCCACCAGGGAAGGCCCTGGTCCCCAAATAAAAATTCCTGTTGTATAATAGTCAGCTTGTTGGTAGAAGGTAAATAGAATTTTAGGATGGAAAACCATTTAATTCAAAATACTTTATAGATAAATCCCATTTTATGAGTGTATAGTAATGATAATAACAGTAGTTAAGATTTATGTCCTTGCTGTACCCTAGGCATTGTCCTGAATGTGCTTGTATACATCACCTCTTTTAATCTTCACAACTACTCCATGCGGGAGGTATTGTTTACGTTAGATGCTTCATTTGGAAAATAGGCTAGCCATGGTTATACAGTCAGGAAATAATGAAACCAGAAGTTGAATCCAGGTCCATCTCACTCTGAAGAAAGGATTTTAGAACTGGAACTCAGTAGTATGTATTCCAGAATGGTTTCCAGCCTTAATTAGCACCTCCTTGATTTATGGATGAAAGAAGAGATATAATCATAAGAAAGGATAGAGGAAATAGTGTTTAAGGTAGTTGAAATGTACAGGTGAATTTTTGTAAAAGCAAAAAAAGCAGAGACATTACTTTGCCAACAAAGGTCCATCTCGTCAAGGCTATGGTTTTTCCAGTAGTCATGTATGAATGTGAGAGCTGGAGTATAAAGAAAGCTGAGCGCCGAAGAATTGATGCTTTTGAACTGTGGTGTTGCAGAAGACTCTTGAGAGTCCTTTGGACGGCAAGGAGATCCAACCAGTCCATCCTAAAGGAGATCAGTCCTAAGTGTTCATTGGAAGGACTGATGTTGGAGGCTGAAACTCCAATACTTTGGCCAGCTGACTCATTTGAAAAGACCCTGACGCTGGGAAAGATTGAAGGCGGGAGAAGGGGACAGAGGATGAGATGGTTGCACGGCATCACCGACTCAATGGAGATGAGTTTGAGTAAACTCCTGGAATTGGTGATAGACAGGGAGGCCTGGTGTGCTCTGGTCCATGGAGTCACGAAGAGTCAGACATGACTGAGCGACTGAACTGAACTTTCACATATCATTGATGAGCCAATAAATTACTCTTTTCTAACAACTTTTTTCCCGTGATGGCTTTTAGAAAGCTAGCCACTGGGTTCTGATTTTGTAGAATACATTCTAGAGATTTTCTGAACAGTTTAGCATTTGAAAAAACTACTGTGAGCTTTTTGGTTGTGTTGCCACTATATTTTTAAATCATACATACTCTGAGAGATGGATAAAAAGCTTTTTGTTATTATCCCAAAGTTTCTGGTCTCATTTTGCTCTTTGGTGTATAATCTCATAGTTGTGACCCATTTACATATGGATGTTAGTGTCTTAGAATATTGCCCCTATAATTGATCTTCTAATATCTGATACTTATTTTGGAAGTTCAGGCAATTTCTAATGATGAACCTCATTTCAACTTGGCTTCTCCATTCACATTAATAGTCAGCATTTATCAGATATTTCCTCTGTACAAATATTGTGAATTTGCCTTAACTTGCAATGGAGTCAAACAGAAAAACTTTAAAAACTAAGCTTCAAGCCAGTTTTAATCATCACAGTGTAAGTAAAATCAAATGGTGTAGAAATATAACAGGGGGGAAAATTAATTCCAACTGAAAAGATCTGGCTCACTTATCTTTGATTTCAGGGAAGAGAGACAGTTTTCCTTGGATTTTAAAAAAATCTGATTTTTTAATACTCCTAATCTTTAAACTTTTTATATTTATTTTTTAATATATATATTTTATTGACATTTAGTTGAATTGCAGTGTTTCAGATACATAGCACGGTGATTCAGTTATACATATACACATATAATATTTTTGAAATTATTATCCATTATAGTTTATTACAAGATATTGATTATAGTTTAGTGTTCTATACAGTAAAACTTTCTTTGTTGCATATCTGTTTTTTAAATTAGAAATCTAGCGTTCTATTCATTCTAAGTCAAACAGGTGGAATTAAAATATCATAAATTTTTTAGTTAGGCAAAAATTCGTAAGTTTTCTAAAATATATATATTGTACATATTATTTATATATACATATACAAAAGCTTTTCTACTACACTTGATAAAGACTTGAGAAAGAACATCTGAGAGAAAAACCAGAAGAGGTGGAGAAATTGGAAAACATAAACTAAATGAAATGGGAGCACTGAATATGAAATAGAAAAAGTGAAACAAACTAGATAAAAGTAAAAGAGACATCACTGTGCCAACAAAGGTCCATATATTCAGAGTTATGGTTTTTCCAGTAGTCGTGTATAGATGTGAGAGCTGGACAATAAAAAAGGCTGAGCACTGAAGAATTGATGCCTTTGTACTGTGGTCCTGGTGAAGACTCCTGAGAGTCCATTGGACTGCATGGAGACCAAACCAGTCAATCTAAAATAAATCAACCCTGAATATTCATTGGAAGGACTTGATGCTGAAGTGCCAGTGCTTTGGCCACCTGATATGAAGAGCTGACTTATTGGAAAAGACCCTGATGCTGGGAAAGATTGAAGGCAGGGGAAGGGGGCAACAGAGGATGAGATGGTTGGACGGCATCACTGACTCAATGGACATGAGTTTGATCAAGCTCCAGGAGATGGTGAAGGACAGGGAGGCCTGGCGTGCTGCAGTCCATGGGGTCACAAAGAGTTGGACGTGACTGAGGAACTGAACAACAACAACAAAAGCTATAGTCCAGTTGTTTTTAAACATGGCTACTCATTAGAAACATATCTGGAGCTCTGGAGGAAAAAAATCAATACCTGTGCATTTGTATTTTTCAAAACTTCCAAGATAGTGGACTTCTTACTGTTCCAGTGGCCAAGATTCTGTGCTTCTGATGCAGGGGGCCTGGGTTCAATCCCTGGTCAGGGAATTGGATCCCACATGCCACAACTCAGAGTTCCTATGCCACAACTAAAGATCTTCCTTGCTGCAAGAGAAGATTGAAGATCTACATGCTGCATTTAGACCTGGTGCAGCCAAATAAATATTTAAAAAATTCAAGATAATTCTGATAAGCATCTGGATTTTAAAAAGTGTTTACAGGTTTTTCTATTAAATGGTAGTTTTGGTGATACAGAGTTCTGTTATCTTTCTGTTGATCAGTCATGATACAGTGGTATTAAGTGAGTAATAGTTACATAATCACAATAGTGAAAGATGTTTATCAGTTTTCACAATCAATATCCAGACAAAAAAATAAAAGATAATTACAATTGCAAACCATAATGGGAACATGATTAACCTAACAATATAAAATAATTACATACAGTTTGGGGCGTTAAGCAGAGTGATGTGGTTAAGTGGAAATGCAAACATGCACACATTTTCATCCATCCAGCCAGTCTGTTTTTCGGTTGGTGCATTTGATCCTGTTACCATTTTCTTAGTTATTTTGGGTTTATTTTCTGTAGATCTTTGCTTCTCTTGTGTTTCCTGTCTGGAGAAGTTTCTTTAGCATTTGTTGTAAAGCTGGTTTGATGGTGCTGAATTCTCTTTAACTTTTGCTTGTCTGGAAAGCTTTTGATTTCTCCATCAAATCTGAAAGGAAAGTCTTGCTGGATAGAGTTTCCTTGGTTGTAGGTTCTTCCCTTTTATCGCTTTAAGTATACCATGCCATTTCTTCTAGCTTGTAGAGTTTTTGTTGAGAAGTCAGCTGATAGCCTGATGGGCATTCCCTTGTGTGTTATTTGTTGTTTTTCCCATGCTTTTAATGTTTATCTCTGTCTTTAATTTTTGTCAGTTTGATTACTATGTGTCTCGGTGTATTCCTCCTTGGGTTTATCCTGTCTGGAACTCTCTGTGCTTCTTGAACTTGGATGACTGTTTCTGTTCCCTGTTAAGGAAGTTTTCGTCTATTATTTCTTAATGTTTTCTAAGATCCTGTCTCTGTCTCTTCTCCTTCTGGTGCCCCTCTAATGCACATGTTGGTGTGTTTAATGTCACAGAGATCTCTTTGGCTGTCTTCATTTCTTTTCATTCTTTTTTCTATGTTCTCTTCTACAGCAGAGATTTCCACCATTCTGTCCTTTAGGTCATTATCTGTTCTTCTGCCTCAGTTATTCTGCTGTTGATTCCTTCTAGTGTATTATTCACGTATGTTTGTTTGTTCTTTAGTTCTTCTAGGTCTTTGGTAAACATTTCTTGTATCTTTTCCATTGTTTTCCGGATCCTGGATTATCTTCACTGTCATTATTCTGAATTCTTTTTCTGGAAGGTTGCCTAGCTCCATTTCACTTAGTTGTTTTTCTCGAGTTTTATCTTGTCCCTTTATCTAGGACATAGCTTTCTGCTTTTTCATCCTGTTTAACTTTCTATAGTGTGGTTTTTGTTTTAGCTGCTGTAGGACTGTAGTTCTTGCTTCTTCTATATGCCCTCTGATGGAGGAGGCTAAGAGGCTTGTGTAAACTTCCTCATGTAAGGGATTGGTGGTGGGAAAAACCGGGTTTTGCTCTGGTGGGCAGGGCCTTGGTCAGTTCAGTTCAGTTCAATTCAGTCGCTCAGTCGTGTCCAACTCTCCGCGACCCCATGAATCACAGCACACCAGGCCTCCCTGTCCATCACCAACTCCCGGAGTTCACTCAAACTCATGTCCATAGAGTCGGTGATGCCATCCAGCCATCTCATTCTCTGCCGTCCCCTTCTCCTCCCACCCCCAACCTTTCCTAGCATAAGAGTCTTTTCCAGTGAGTCAACTCTTCCCATGAGGTGGCCAAAGTATTGGAGTTTCAGCCTCCAACATCAGTCCTTCCAGTGAACACCCAGGATTGATCTTTAGAATGGACTGGTTGGATCTCCTTGCAGTCCAAGGGACTCTCAAGAGTCTTCTCCAACACCACAGTTCAAAAGCATCAATTCTTCGGCGATCAGTTTTCTTCACAGTCCAACTCTCACATCCATACATGACCACGGGAAAAACCATAGCCTTAACTAGACGGACCTTTGTTGGCAAAGTAATGTCTCTGCTTTTTAATATACTATCAAGTTTGGTCATAACTTTCCTTCCAAGGAGTAAGTGTCTTTTAATTTCATGGCTGCAATCAGCATCTGCAGTGATTTTGGAGCCCAAAAAAATAAAGTCTGACACTGTTTCCACTGTTTTTCCATCTATTTCCCATGAAGTGGTGGGACCAGATGCCATGATCTTTGTTTTCTGAATGTTGAGCTTCAAGCCAACCTTTTCACTCTCCTTTGGTCAGTAAAGCTTTAATTCTATTATCTGCTTATGGGTGGGGTTGTGCTTCCTCCTTGGTAGTTGTTTGGCCTGAGGTGACCCAACCCTGGGGTCCACAGGCTCTATGGTAAGGTTAATGGTGACCTCTAAAGGGGTCGCCTTGGAAATGAACAGAGATCATTCTGTGGTTTTTGAGATTGCATCCAAGTACTGCATTTCGGACTCTTTTGTTGACCATGATGGCTACTCCATTTCTTCTAAGGGATTCCTGCCCACAGTAGTAGATATAATGGTCATCTGAGTTAAATTCACCCATTCCAGTCCATTTTAGTTCACTGATTCCTAGAATGTCGACGTTCACTCTTGCCATCTCCTGTTTGACCACTTCCAATTTGCCTTGATTCATGAACCTAAGATTCCAGGTTCCTATGCAATATTGCTCTTTACAGCATCGGACCTTGCTTCTATCACCAGTCACATCCACAACTGGGTATTGTTTTTGCTTTGGCTCCATCCCTTCATTCTTTCTGGAGTTATTTCTCCACTGATCTCCAGTAGCATATTGGGTACCTACCGACCTGGGGAGTTCCTCTTTCAGTATCCTGTCATTTTGCCTTTTCATACTGTTCATGGGATTCTCAAGGTAAGAATACTGAACTGGTTTGCCATTCCCTTTTCCAGTGGACCACATTCTGTCAGACCTCTCCACCATGACCCGCCCATCTTGGGTGGCCCCACACGGCATGGCTTAGTTTTATTGAGTTAGACAAGGCTGTGGTCCGTGTGATCAGATTGACTAGTTTTCTATGATTATGATTTCAGTGTGTCTGCCCTCTGATGCCCTCTCGCAACACCTACCGTCTTACTTGGGCTTCTCTTATCTTGGACATGGGCTATCTCTTCACGGCTGCTCCAGCAAAGTGCAGCCGCTGCTCCTTACCTTGGACGATGGGTATCTCCTCACGGCCTTGAACGTGGAATAGCACCCCTCCTGACCTTGAATGTGGAATAGCAAAAAGGAAAAGGAGTACGTCAAGGCTGTATATTGTCACCCTGCTTCTTTAACTGATATGCAGAGTACATCATGAGAAACTCTGGGCTGGAAGAAGCACAAACTGGAATCAAGATTGCCAGGAGAAATATCAATAACCTCAGCTATGAAGATGACACCACCCTCAGGGCAGAAAGTGAAGAGGAACTAAAAAGCCTCTGATGAAAGTGAAAGAGGAGAGTGAGAAAGTTGGCTTAAAGCTCAATATTCAGAAAACTAAGATCATGGCATCTGGTCCCATCACTTCATGGGAAATAGATGGGGAAACAGTAGAAACAGTAGCAGACTTTATTTTGGGGGGGCTCCAAAATCACTGCAGATGGTGATTGCAGCCATGAAATTAAAAGACGCTTACTCCTTGGAAGAAAAGTTATGACCAACCTAGATAACACATTAAAAAGCAGAGACATTACTTTGCCAGCCAAGGTCCGTCTAGTCAAGGGTATGATTTTTCCCGTGGTCATGTATGGATGTGAGAGTTGGACTGTGAAGAAAGCTGATCGCTGAAGAATTGATGTTTTTGAACTGTGGTGTTGGTGAGAGTCCCTTGTACTGCAAGGAGATCCAACCAGTCCATTCTAAAGGAGATGGGTCCTGGGTGTTCATTGGAAGGATTGATGCTAAAGCTGAAACTCCAATACTTTGGCCACCTCATGGGAAGAGTTGACTCACTGGAAGACTCTGATGCTGGGAGGGATTGGGGGCAGGAGGAGAAGGGGACGACAGAGAATGAGATGGCTGGATGGCATCACCGACTGTGGACATGAGTTTGAGTAAACTCTGGGGGTTGGTGATGGATAGGGAGGCCTGGCGTGCTGTGATTCATGGGGTCTCAAAAAGTCGGACACGACTGAAGTGACTTAGCAGCAAAGGGGCTTATGGAAAAGGGAACCTTCCTGGACTGCTGCAGCCAGTGCCCGTGTACCTTTGGTGAGGCCCTGCTGAGCCTTACCTCCACAGGAGACCCTCCACCACTAGCAGGGAGTTTTTGGTTCAGTCTCCTGTGAGGTCACTGCTCCTTTCCTCCAGGTCATGGTGTGTACAAGATTTTGCTTGTGCCCTCCAAGACTGGAGTACTGTTTCCCCCAGTCCTATGAAAGTCCTTTAATCAAATCTCGCCGGCCTTCATGGCCGAATTCCCTCCAGGCTGGGAAGCCTGATGTGGGTGTCACAGCAGTGGGAGAACTTCTTATGGTACTAATATTCTGCAGTTTGTGGGTCATCCACCTGACGGGTATGGGATTTGATTTTATTGTGATTGCACTACTCCTCACTGCAACTTCTTAGTCTTTGGATGTGGCTTATCTTTTTTTGGTGCATCCCTGTGTCCTGTCAATTATTCAGTAGGTAGTTGCAATTTTGGTGCTGTCATAGGAGGAGATGAGCATGTGTCCTTCACCATCTTGAACTGAAAACCCTAAACTCTTTACTTTTAAAGTAGTTTATAGGGACTTCCCTGGTGGTCCAGTGGTTAAGACTCTGTTTCCACTGAAGAGAACACAGGTTTGATTCTTGGTTTGGGAACTGAGATCCTGTAGCTGTGTGGTGCAACGAAAAAAAAAAAAACAACCAGTAATAATAAGGTAGTTTATAACTGATAGAACTTTGTTCTGTTTAGTTTCATGTGCTGATTGCTAATATATTTATATTCTAAGTCTGTTTTCCATTTCATGGTAAATCATTTTTTTCAGAGAGAAGCAATGTAAAACAGATTTTTCAATCTATGAGTAAATAAACATTGTGTATGTTTGTTATTAAAAAAAGAAATTTCATAGTCAGAACACTTGATGACATAAAGCAAGATCCTCTGACCCACCTCCCAGAGTAACGGAAATAAAAACAAAAGTTAACGAGTGGGACCTGATTAAACTTAAAAGCTTTTGACAGCAAAGGAAACTATAAGTAAGGTGAAAAGACAACCCTCAGAATGGGAGAAAATAATAGCAAGTGAAACAACTGACAAAGGATTAATTTCCAAGATATACAAACAGTTCATTCAACTCAATGCCAGAAAACAAACAACCCAATCAAAAAGTGGGAAAAAGATTTAAAAAGACATTTCTCCAGAGAAGACATACAGATGGCTAACAAACACATGAAAAGATGCTTAACATCGCTCATTATTGGAGAAATGCAAATCAGAACTACAATGAGATATCATCTCACACTAGTCACAATGGCCATCATAAAAAAATCTACAAACAATAAATGCTGGAGAGGGTGTGGAGAAAAGGGAAGACTCTTGCACTGTTGGTGGGAATGTAAATTGATACAGCCACTATGGAAGACCGTATGGAGATTCCTTAAAAAACTAGGAATAAAACCACCATATGGTCGAAGAATCCCACTCCTGGGCATATACCCTGAGGAAACCAAAATTGAAAAAGACAAATATATCCCATTGTTCATTGCAGCACTATTAAAAATAGCTGGAACACGGAAGCAACCTAGATGTCCATTGACAGATGACTGGATAAAGAAGTTGAGGTACATATGCACAATGGAATATTACTCAGCCACAAAAAGGAATGCATTTGAGTCAGTTCTGATGAGGTGGATGAACCTAGAACCTATTGTACAGAGTGAAGTGAGTCAGAACAAGAAAGATAAATATCGTATTCTAACACATATGTTCGGAATCTGGAAGAATGGTTCTGAAGAATTTATTCACAGGGCCGCAGTGGAGAAACAGACATAGAAAACAGACTTATGGACATGGGGAGAGGGGAGGAGAGGGTGAGATGTATGGAAAGAGTAACATGGAAACTTACATCACCATATGTAAAATAGATAGCCAATGAGAATTTGCTCTATGGCTCAGGAAACTCAAACGGGTTTTGTATCAACCTAGAGGGGTGGGATGGGGCAGGAGATGGGAGGGAGGTTCAAAAAGGAGGGAAAAGATGTTTACGTATGGCTGATTCATGTTGAGGTTTGACGGAAAACAAAAAAATTCTGTAAAGCAATTATACTTCAATAAAAAAAATTTTTTAATATATTTTAAAAAGTAAAAGCAAAAAAAAAAAAGGAAATTTCAGATAGCATAGAATTCAAACTAAACATTTCTTGCCTTGACTTTTTTCATACTGCTATTTGGAAATATAACCACTGTTACCCAGTAGTATTTTAACTGTATTTATCGCTAATGCTTAATTTTTATTAATGAGTCATTCTTTCTGCATAGGCAGAATATTTTGCAGTCATTTCATTTGAGATGCAATTTGTTCACATATACATATAAATTGACATTATGTGCTTTTCTTTTTCTTTAGAATCCCAAACTTCTGAACAGGAACTCTTTTTAGACACCAAGATATTTGAAAAAGGTTTGTAATTGTGACTATATTATGAATTTTAGAAATATTGTATCTCTATTAGTGATACAAACCCATAAAGTAGTAGCGACTTTGGATTTAATATTTATAATTTAAGCTGTTTGTAGGGGGCATCAGAGAACTGTGAATTTGTGCTAATTTACAGAGACTGATAAAAGCTACCTCAGATACTGGTTTTAGGGATTAATTGAACTAATGTACTAAAGTGTGTACCAAGAATATAAATCCATCTCTATAATCCTGGTGGATAAGTTGCTTCATTCTTGAGAGTACCTATGGAATTGTCCAGCAACTATACCAGACTTTTTGGTATTTCGGATTTCAGAGAGATGTATGAGCATGTCAGGAGTCATTTCATTTTGAGGGCTTGTTTGTATTTTATTATTTCAGACCAAGGAAGTACTTACAGTGGTGATCTTGAATCAGAGGCAGTATCTACTCCACATAGCTGGGAGGAAGAATTAAATCATTATGCCTTAAAGTCAAATACTGTGCAAGAGGCTGATTTAGAATTGAAGCAGTTCTCAAAAGGGGAAACTGAACAGGATCTGGAAGCAGATTTCCCCTCAGGTTTGTTCACTGTAACCTGACTGCTGAAAGTCCTTTTTTAGAAGATTAGTGCAACTCTGAATTGACATTTTGAAGCAGTTATAATGTGTGATAACTATCTAGGGCACAAATGGTCCCTGACTTTGAAGGTATTCATTCATACCATATTCTTCCTTATAAAGGGTTAATTTGTTTTTGTTGTTATTTTTAACTTTCCCACAGTAATCATATAGGGGATTTTCTTGATTGTTAGTAAAGTTTTTATTCATGCTGTATCTCCTCTGTTTCCTTAAGTATATGAGTAAAATCTGTATTTTATCAAAACAAAATAATATGGTGATGATTACCTGATATTTCCTCCTCCAGTCTGACTTTAACTGTGAGTTATCTTACATTATGCTTTCTCCTGGTTATCACAGAATCCTTTGACCCATTGAACAAAGGACAGGGAATCCAGGTACGTTCGCGAACAAGAAGACGACACAGAGATGGCTTCCCCCAGCCCAGACGAAGAGTAAGCAGTAGCTTAATTTTTCTAGCATTTTGTTTTATTTATTATTTCCCAGTTTTGCATTTTCATGTTTTTGCTTTTTGAATTAAAAAACCATATCTTTCATTTTACATTTCTTTAAGAGGGACTTTTTCCACACTGAAGGATTTTTCTGTTTGTTTTTTTTTTTAAATAATTCTTGTTATAGACTTTCCTCTTTTTTTAAAGTCTCTAAATTTAGCTTTTAAATATAATAAGGTTTGCTGTGTTATTTAGTGCAGTTATAATAGTGAAGTCCACAAAGACTTTTTCATGGTGACTGGGCTTTCTCATACTAAAATTTAAACAATCATAGCCTTTAAAAAAGAAAAATCTCCATTGAGATGTAATTACATTTAAAAATTCATAAATTTTAAGTGTACAATTTGATGAGCTTTGATAAATGTATATAGTATGTAACTACCTACACAATCACAGTACTTGCCTTGTGCCAGAAATTTGCCTTGCTACCATTTCCAGTCAGTCTTCATCTCCAGCTCCTGACAACCACTTGATCTGCTTTGTGGATTGGTATAAAATGGTACTGCTTTACCTTTTCTAAATGAAAAAACCCAGATACAGAAGAATACAAATTATATGATTGCATTTGTATGAAATTTTAGAAAAGGTAAAGCAGTACCATTTTATACCAATCCATATCTTTTTGATACATTTGAACTTGTGCTTTTGTTTTCTTTGGGTAGAAAATACCCAGAAGTGGAATTTCTGGATCATATGATAGTCCTATTAATACTTTTAATTTTTGAGAAAGCTCCATGCTGTTTTCCCCAGTGGCGGTACCAGTTTGCATTCCCACCAAGAGTGCACAAGGGTTGGTCTTTTTCACATCTTCATCAACTCTTGTTCTTTATTGTCCCTTTCATGATAGTCATTCTGAAAGGTGTGAAGTGATATCTCATGTTGGTTTTAATCTGTATTTTCCTGATAATTAGTGATGTGGAGGATCTTTCCAAATGTCTGTTGGCAGTCTGTTTGGAAGAGTCTGTTCAGCTCCCCTGCCCATTTTTTAATTGTTTTTTTTTTCTTTTTATGGTCGGACACGACTGAGCGACTTCACTTTCACTTTTCACTTTCACACATTGGAGAAGGAAATGGCAGCCCACTCCAGTGTTCTTGCCTGGAGAATCCCAGGGACACGGGAGCCTGGTGGGCTTCCATCTATGGGGTCACACAGAGTCGGACACGACTGAAGTGACAGCAGCAGCAGCAGCAAGTTCTTTTCATATTTTGTATATTAACTCCTTTCCAGATACATACTTGGCGAGTATCCTCTCCTATTCAGTAGGGTGCCTTTTCATTTTGTTGAGAGTTTCCTTTGGTATGCAAAATCTTTTTTTTTGATGAGTCCCCCCTTGTTTATTTTTGTTTTGTTTTACTTTGTGTTTGCTTATTTTGTCTTTACCTGAGGAGACAAATCTAGAAAAATATTACTAAAACCAATGCTGGAGTTTCCTGCCTGTGTTTTCTTCTAGGAGTTTCATGGTTTCAGGTCTTACATTTACATCTTTAATCCATTTTGAGTTTAATTTTGTATATGGTGTGAGAAAGTAGTTCAGTTTCATTTTTTTCCGTGTAGCTCTCCAGTTTTCCTAATACCATTTACTGAAGGATCAGTCTTTTCTGCATTATATATTCTTGCCTCTTTTGTCATAGATTAATTGACCATATAATTGATCATTTGTTTTAGTTCTGTGGAACATGCCATTGGCATTTTTGAATTGTTTGCATTGAGTCTGTCATTTGCTGTGGGTAGTATCATTATTTTTACAATATTCTAATTCATGAGGATGATATATTTTTCCATTTATTTGTTTAATTTTCAGTTTGCTTCATCATCTTACAGTTTTCTGAGTCAGGTCTTTTGCCTTCTTTGTTAGATTTATTCCTAGGTATTTTATTCTTTTTGATGCAGTTGTCAGTGGGATTGTTTTTAAAATTTCCCTGACAGTTTGTTGTTAGTGTATAGAAATGCAGTAGATTTTGTATCAGGCAACCATACTGAGTTCATTGGTGACTTCTCATAGCTCTCTGGTGTTATGTTTAGGATTTTCTGTGTATAGTATTGTGTTATCTGCAAGCACTGACAGTTTTTCTTCTTCCTTTCCAATTTGGATTATTCTGTTCAGATTATCTTAATTTCTCCCAACGGTATTTTGTATGTTTCATTGTACAAGTCTTAAACTTTGTTAAATTATATCTAATAAATATTTTAATATATTTTTGATCCTGTTGTGGGTAGCATTGTTTTTAAATTTCCTTGTCTAGTGTTCTTCACTGACATATAGAAATAGAGATGGTTTTGTCTATTGACTTTGTATGTGGTGATTTTGCTCAACTAAAATCTGTGGGATTTTCTACCTACACAGTTAAATTATCTGTGAATTTAAGAAAGTTTAAATTTTTTCCTTT
Organism: Moschus berezovskii; assembly: GCF_049115385.1. Lineage (NCBI taxonomy): Eukaryota > Metazoa > Chordata > Mammalia > Artiodactyla > Moschidae > Moschus > Moschus berezovskii. The sequence continues at coordinate 10,342,263 of NC_142463.1, forward strand.
ACAATCTCAGGGTATTTTCTTCTTTTCAAAAAAAAAAAATTATTATTTGTTATTTTACTTTTTTTGGCCATGCCATGTGGCATATTGGATCATAGTTCCCCAACCAGGGATTGAGTCTATACCACCTGCAGTGGAAGCAAGAGTCTTAACCATTGGACCACCAGGAAGCCCCTCTTTCTTTTTTTGATTTATTGCATTAACTGGGATCAGTATTTAATATGAGTGCAGACTTTCATGCCTCTTCCCAATTTTAACAGAGTGTTCAGCCTTGCAGTGTTAAATGCAACGTTACCTGTATATTTCTCATTGCTGCTGCTGTTCAGCTGCTCAGTCACGTCTGACACTTTTTCATCCTATGGACTGCAGCATACTAGGACTAGGCTTCCCTGTCCTTCACCATCAGAGTTTGCTCAAACTAATGTCCATTGAGTTGGTGATGCCATCCAGCCATCTCATCCTCTCTTGTCCGCTTCTCCTGCCGCCTTTGGTCTTTCCCAGCATCAGTTTTTTTCAAAAGAGTGGGCTCTTCACATCAAGTGGCCAGAGTACTAGAACTTCAGCATCAGCCCTTCCAGTGAATATTCAGGGTTGATTTCCTTTAGGATTGATTGGTTTACTCTCCTTGCTTTTCAAAGAACTCTCAAGAGTCTTTTCCAGCACCACAGTTCAAAAGCATCAATTCTTTGGCACTCAGCCTTTTTTATTGCCCAGCTCTCACATACGTACATGACTACTAAAAAAATCACAGCTTTGACTAGATGGACCTTTGTAGGCAAAGTAATGTCTCTGCTTTTTAATATGCTGTCTAGGTGGTCTTCTCCCAAGGAGTAAGGGTCTTTTAATTTCATGGCTGCAGTCACCGTCCACGGTGATTTTGGTGCCCAAGAAAATAAAGTCTGTCACCGTTTCCTTTGGTTCCCCATCTATTTACCATGAAGTGGTGGGACCAGATACCATGATCTTAGTTTTTGAATGTTGAGTTTTAAGCCAGCTTTTTCACTCTCATCTTTCACCTTTATCAAGAAGCTCTTTAATCCCTCTTTGGCTCCTGCCATAAGGGTGGTATCATCTGCATATCTGAAATTATTGATATTTCTCCCCACAATCTTGATTGTAGCTTGCACTTCATCCAGACCAGCATTCTGCATATAAGTTGAATAAGCAGGGTGACAATATACAGCTTTGACATACTCCTTTCCCAGTTTTGAACCAGTCCATTGTTCTGTGTCTGGTTCACTGTTGCTTCTTGACCTCCATACAGGTTTCTCGTAGATGACAGTCTTTCTCATAGATGACCTCTGTCAAGGTCAGGAAGTTCTCTTCTGATTTACTCAGCTTTTGTGATTGTCTTTTGAACTTTGTCAGGTGATCTCTTAAGATGATCATCTGATTTTTCTTTTGTATGTCTTTTAAATGGTGAAATACATTGATTTTTTTCACTGATAAACTTAACCTTGCATTTATGGGGTGAACACTACTCTCTTTTGATGTTTTATATTTATGTATATTGCTGAATTGAGTTTGCTGGTATTTGTTAAGTTTTTAAGTATGTCAGTTTAAAAGAGCTATTGATGTGTCAGTCAGTTCAGTCGCTCAGTTGTGTCCGACTCTTTGCGACCCCATGAATCGCTGCACGCCAGGCCTCCCTGTCCATCACCAACTCCCTGAGTTCACCCAGACTCACGTGCATCGAGTCAGTGATGCCATCCAGCCATCTCATCCTCTGTTGTCCCCTTCTTCTGCCCCCAATCCCTCCCAGCATCAGGGTCTTTTCCAACGAGTCAACTCTTGGCATGAGGTGGCCAAAGTATTGGAGATTCAGCCTCAGCATCAGTCCTTCCATCAGAACACCCAGGACTGATCTCCTTTAGGATGGACTGGTTGGATCTCCTTGCAGTCCAAGGGACTCTCAGGAGTCTTCTCCAGCACCACAGTTCAAAAGCATCAATTCTTTGGTGCTCAGCTTTCTTTATGGCCCAACTATCACATCCATACATGACCACGGGAAAAACCATAGCCTTGACTAGACGGACCTTGGTTGGCAAAGTAATGTCTCTGCTTTTTAATATGCTATCTAGGTTGGTCATAACTTTCCTTCCAAGGAGTAAATGTCTTAATTTCATGGCTGAAGTCACCATCTGCAGTGATTTTGGAGCCCCCCAAAATAAAGGCTGCCACTGTTTCCACTGTTTCCCCGTCTATTTCCCATGAAGTGATGGGACCAGATCTTAGTTTTCTGAATGTTGAGCTTTAAGCCAACTTTTTCACTCTCCTCTTTCAGTTTCATCAAGAGGCTTTTTAGTTCCTCTTCACTTTCTGCCCTGAGGGTGGTGTCATCTGCATAGCTGAGGTTATTGATATTTCTCCCAGCAATCTTGATTCCAGCTTGTGCTTCTTCCAGCCCAGCGTTTCTTATGATGTACTTTGCATATAAGTTAAAGAAGCAGGGTGACAATATACAGCCTTGATGTATTCCTTTTCCTATTTGGAACCAGTCTGTTGTTCCATGTCCAGTTCTAACTGTTGCTTCCTGACCTGCATATAGGTTTCTCAAGAGGCAGGTCAGGTGGTCTGGTATTGATGTGTAATTTTCTTGTAATGACTTTATCTGCCCTTGCTGGCAGGATAATAGTGATGTAAAGTGAGTTACTATTCCTCTTCTGTTTTCTGAAATACAGTTTATATAGTTACTTTAATTCTTGGGTAGACTTCAGCAGTGAAGTCATCTGAGTCTGGAATTTTTTTGTGGGAAGGTTTTAAAATATAATTTGAATTCCTCTGGCTTTTTACATTATCTGTGTCTTCTAGAGCAAGTTTTGTTATTTTGTATCTTTCAAGAAATTTGTTCAGTTTTTCTAAGCTGTCTAGTTTATTGTCATCATGATGTTCACAGTTTTCTTTTGTTACCCTTTATTTTGTCTGTGGAATCAGGTGTTGATGATTAGTATCTTCTGTCTTATCTCTAATCATTCTGGCTAGAGATTTATCAATTTTTTTTAACCTTCCAAAATTACCAGCTTTTTTGTCTTACTGATCTTTTCTTTTATTTTTTAATTGATTTTTGCTCTTATTTTTATTACTAATTTCGGTTTTAATGTAGTCTTTTTTCTAGTTTCTTAACATAGGAGCTAGCTTATTGATTTCAGACCTTATTATTTCTCATATAAGCATTTTAATAAATATAAATATCCTTATAAGCACTGCTTAGCATTATTACATAAAATTTTGATATGTTTTGTTTTCATTTTTACTTAAATTCCAAGTACTCTCTAATTGCATTTTTGATTTCTCAACGTGTGTTGGTTAATTCTAACTTTTATGGATTTCTCTAACGTTATTCTGTTATTGTTTTATAGCTGAATTCCAGTGTAGTTAGAGAGTTGATTGAGGGTTGTTTTATAGCCATCTGTTCATCTATTCCATTAAATAGACCTGAGTGTAATAACTGTTACTCATACCTCATTTTGTAATTCTAGTATCTGGAAGATAGTGAATAAATACTCAACTGTTATTGATTATTACAGTATTATTTTCTACACTTCAGTTTTCTCTTTTTTTTTTTCTCCTGTGGATAGGATTAGATAACTTCTAAAACTCTTTCTAGCTATAAGAACTCTGAATCTCACAGATGTAATACTGAGTTTCATTTTCTGTAAATTTATGCCCATTCTATCTTTGCGAACCATTATTCTTAAAGATCCAAAGCTAAATTTATATTCTGTAAATTTTTGGAAATTCTTACAGGGACGGAAGAAGTCTATAGTATCTGTGGAGCCCAGGAGTCTTATTCAAGGAGCCTTTCAAGGGTGCTCAGTGTCTGGGATGACATTGAAATACATGTATGGGGTAAATGCCTGGAAGAACTGGGTTCAGTGGAAAAATGCCAAGGAAGAGCAGAGGGATCTGAAATGTGGCGGTAAATACATGGCATGAATTTGTGTCTTGATTTAGGGGTGGGAGGAATACGGATTAATAAATTCATAAATCTACTCAAAAGGGATAAATACTAGGTCAAAAATACGATAAAGCTTTGATTTTGGCTTTGCTTAATTTTTTTCCATTTTATTTAAACTTCTCATTTACTTTTCTTTTCATGTCAGGAGTTGAACATGCCTCATCTAGCCCTTGTTCTGACCCATTAGGAAGTACTCAAGACCCTGCACTCTCTCAAGAATCTTCAGAACCAGGCTGTAAAGGTAAAATACTTCTCTACTTATGATCTGAATTGCTTGTAATATCATCGTTGATTTTAAATTTATAAATGGAAATTTAAAATTCTTTAAAATTTGAAGTTTATGTTTAAAAAGCGAAATTAATCTCCACTCTCAGTTTTTTAGAACGTGTTATTAAGGGAAGGTTATTATCTTCAGATCATGAGTTTCTTAAACAAATATAAGAAATTTTGTGTCTTATTCTAACACCGTACAAGTGACTCAGATCTCTTTTTTGGGTCCTATATCCGTAGAATAACCCATGTGCAACCCAGTGTCACTCTTCATTGTTGTTGCTGTTAAGAAAAGCACCTGGGAAAGCCTTGCTGTTTCTGTAGTTTCTCCCATCACGGAGCTGTATATGACTGACCGTGTTTGCAGGTTTCACTTCTGGTGCCAAGATTTTTGGAACCCAGTAAACGCACAATTGCACTCATATCACACGCTAGTAAAGTCATGCTCAAAATTCTCCAAGTCAGGCTTCAGCAATATGTAAACCGTGAACTCCCAGATGTTCAAGCAGGTTTTAGAAAAGGCAGAGGCACCAGAGATCAAATTGCCAACATCCGCTGGATCATGGAGAAAGCAAGAGAGTTTCAGAAAAACATCTATTTCTGCTTCATTGACTATGCCAAAGCCTTTGACTGTGTCGATCACAATAAACTGTGGGACATTCTGAAAGAGATGGGAATACCAGACCACCTGACCTGCCTCTTGAGAAACCTGTATGCAGGTCAGGAAGCAACAGTTAGAACTGGACATGGAACAACAGACTGGTTCCAAATAGGAAAAGGTGTACGTCAAGGTTGTATATTGTCACCTTGCTTATTTAACTTCTATGCAGAGTACATCATGAGGAACGCTGGGCTGGAAGAAGCACAAGCTGGAATCAAGATTGCCGGGAGAAATATCAATAACCTCAGATATGCAGATGACACTACCCTTATGGCAGAAAGTGCAGAGGAACTCAAAAGCTTCTTGATGAAAGTGAAAGAGGAGAGTGAAAAGGTTGGCTTGAAGCTCAACATTCAGAAAACAAAGATCATGGCATCTGGTCCCATCACTTCATGGGAAATAGATGGAAAAACAGTGGAAACAGTGTCAGACTTTATTTTTTTGGGCTCCAGAATCACTGCAGATGCTGATTGCAGCCATGAAATTAAAAGACGCTTGATCCTTGGAAGGAAAGTTATGACCAACCTTGATAGTATATTAAAAAGCAGAGACATTACTTTGCCAACCAAGGTCCGTCTAGTCAAGGCAATGGTTTTTCCCGTGGTCATGTATGGATGTGAGAGTTGGACTGTGAAGAAGGCTGATCGCCGAAGAATCGATGCTTTTGAACTGTGGTGTTGGAGAAGACTCTTGAGAGTCCCTTATACTGCAAGGAGATCCAACCAGTCCATTCTAAAGGAGATCAATCCTGGATGTTCATTGGAAGGACTGATGCTAAAGCTGAAACTGCAATACTTTGGCCACCTCATGCGACGAGTTGACTCACTGGAAAAGACTCTGATGCTGGGAAAGGTTGGGGGTGGGAGGAGAAGGGGACGACGGAGAATGAGATGGCTGGATGGCATCACCGACTCTGTGGACATGAGTTTGAGTGTACTCCGGGAGTTGGTGATGGACAGAGAGGCCTGGCGTGCTGTGATTCATGGGGTTGCGGAGAGTCGGACACGACTGAGCGACTGAACTGAACTGAAACAGTTTAAATAGAGTAACAGTGTGTTATTTTAGAACCTAATAATTAGATTTCTTCTTGCCAGGATTTTGTTTTATGTTCTAAATTTTGTTTTCAGTTTGTGTTCTGCTTTTTAATTTTGTTCATATTTCATTTGTTTATCACAAAAAAATTATGAAGTCTTTGTGGAATGAGATAGGGCAGGAATGCATGAGTATGTAACTAAACTTTTCACCTGTTTCCAACTGTACCTTCTCTCTGATACCTGGGTGATCGCATGTATTCTTGGCTTCACCTCAGTTTACCCTCATTGGAGCAGTTAGTTGCTGCGTGGTCTGTGACTGACTTACTGAGTTCCCACAGATAAGTATAATCTCTCTGCTTCAGAGTGATGTAAAAATGCTCACGTCATGGGGGTTTACTAGGCCTTTCACTTGCACTTTGAGCCACAACATTTTTGAGAAAGAAGGAGGGGTAGTGAGAATGGAGAAGTAATATTGTATTAGACTGCCAGGCCTAAATGCAGTAGCCACACAGAATGCCTACTCATTTCTACTACTCATTCTTCCAGAAAAATACTTACTGTATTTATCTGTCATGTATCAAGCATGGTGTTAAGTGTTCAGGTAAAAAGGTAAAACATGGTCCCTGCCCTCATGAATCACCTGTTTAAATTTGCAAAACCAACTCAGGGAAGCTCAAGTGTACCTTTGGAAACATGTAGTCTTTTCTACATGCAGAAAAGCAGGAACTGGAAAGGGTGTTTTAACTCATCCCACAGTGTGGACCAGTCTGTTGCCATAAGATCTCTAAAAATCAAATTAGATAACTTTCCTGCCTAAAACTAATTCAGGTCATATGTGCATGTGCTCATTTGCTCTATGTCCAACTCTTTGTGACACTGTGGGCTGTAGGCCACTGGTCTCCTCTGTCTTTGGAATTTTCCTGGCAAGAATACTGGAGTGAGTTGCCATTTCCTCCTCCAGAGATCTTCCTGACCCAGGGAATAAACCCATGTCTCCTGTGTCTATTGCATTGGCGGGAGGATCCTTTACCCCTGAGACACCTGGGAAGCAATTCAGTTCTTAGTTGTCTTCAGAATCTTTGTGTATATATATATATATGAGGCTTACCATGATCTGGCCCTCTTTCCTTTTCTGCTATATTCCTAAGTCCCCAAACCCTTTCACTTTTGTGACTGAGCACATACTGTATTTTCCACCGTTTTCAAAAGCATGAAGTTGTTAATATGTAACCTGAAATGTACTTTATTCAAGTAAATATGACTTAAAGTTAAATAGCATTCCTTTTACAGATATCTTCAGAGCCTTTAATATATTAAAGCATACTGTGAATTCTTCACAGGCAGATATAATATACTGCTGTTTTCAAATTTATCAGATCTTAGAAACCCAGTTTTATTGAGCTTTCCAGTGGTTAGTATTTTGTGGAATATACTTTGGGAAATCTTTTTATATCCTCAAATTGAAATTCTTAATCTATGTGTTTAATTCTTCTCCACCTTTCACATCTTCTGGAATCTAACATGACTCTTCACTATTAGATGGCCCTTATTTGTTTTCATAGAATTTTACTTTTACATTTTATGTAAATATTACATCATATGTGCTGAATTATCTTTATTTCTTTAACTAAAAAAGCCTTGAGATGAGTATCTGTCTTTAATCCATGTATTCACTAGTGTATACCACAATACCTGGGGCAGTCTAGTCAGTGTTTATTTAGTGAATTGAGTAATGTTATTATTTCTCTTATAAGTTAATATTTCAGATGTTTTCTACCTTTCCACAGTCCGCTCTGTCAAGCTAAAGGAAGATATTCTGTCCTGCACTTTTGCTGAGTTGAGTTTAGGCTTATGTCAGTTTATTCAAGAAGTGCGGAGACCAAATGGTGAAAAATATGATCCGGACAGTATCTTATACTTGTGCCTTGGAATTCAGCAGGTATGAAATCAGTTGTTATGTAAACTATTGCATTTTTAATAATTCTGGTAGAACTTGTAAATTAAGCTGAGAAAGTATTGTATATATTGTCTGTTTGGAATTGCTCCTATACTCTCTTCTTAATGAACCACTGACCCTGATTTAAAAGTCTTAGTTTTATAAGTTTAACTGAGTCTGTTAGAGTAATAGAAATTGAAGTTGGTTCATTTTATTGCTAAATGGACAAAAAAGGCCTAATAGCAATTCACAAAAGAAGTGAGATAGGTGATTCTGTGTATATATGTATGTATTTATATGAATTTTGTAGTCTCATTTAAACTTTGAATTCACATTATAATAGATATGTCAATATTTATCTATCACATTAGCAAAAATCAAAAAATTATAATACTCATTATTGATACGAGTTCTGTGAGATGGAGGTTCACCTTCATAGTTGATGATAATTAGTACATAGTTTGTAAAAAGCAGTTCTGAGCATATGTTCAGGAATACTTTTGAATGTTCATATTATTTCACCAGTGATTAATTTTTTGGGAATCTCTCAAAAATCTGAAGTTCAGACATCATTGCCCAAAACTGGAAATCACCTTGTGTCCATCAAAGTAAAGTATAGTATATTTATAAAGTTATATATTATGCCCCCAATAAAAACGGTTTACAAAGTGACTTCTAGTAACATAAAAATCTTAATACTAAAGCATTAAGTGAGCAAAGAGTGTATGTGTATCACTATATTTTAACATAGTGGTTTCTAAGCCATTCACATAAATAACATAGTAAAATGAAGTATATGAAAAGTATTTACAGTGGTTATTATCTTGGAGTGATGAAACTCTGAATGTAATTGATTTTTTTTTCTCTATTTGCCAAATTTTATTCTCTTTGCATTTCAGGGGGTATTATTTAGTCATTTATTTGTTGTTAAAATTTCATTTTTTAATTATAAAAGTAGTGTGGGCTCAGTTAACTGTTAAAACAGTAAGCGAAGGCATAATAAGAAAAATTAATCTGTCCATTCCCACTCCCTGAGGTAATCAGTGTTTGCAGTGTGATATGTGACCTATATCTTCTTTTTTGGTAATTTTTATTGAAGTATTGTTGACTTATCTCATTACTTCTGTGCAATATATGTTTATACATGTGTGTAGATGTTTGTTTACAGTTTTTATTTTGCTTAGTTTTTTCAAAATGGGGCCTATACTATACCCACTTTTTATAGCTTACTATTTTCAATCTGTGTTATCCCTTGAGATGAATATAAATAAAATTTCTTGCTTTAAAAAAGAAAGTCACATAATATTGCAGAATATGAACATAACATTTATTCAGCCTTTCCTCTTTTATATATTCAGGAGTTTCTTCCTCTTCTTCTCTTACTCTTGCAAACCATGCTTCAGTAAATATTTTGTTTGCATACCTAATGAACTGGTGCTTTTATTTCTAGGTTAAAGCATATATTTTTCTAATTATAAGATATTTTCAGATTACTTTCCAGGATAATTATGGTAGCTTATGATTTTACCAGCAGTGTGATTCCTGTTTCTTGAATCCTCTTTACCAATCCTCTTTCTAATGTTTATTATTCTGATGGAATTTTTAAAAATGTTAACTTGTGGCTCCAATATGTATTTTTCCAATTTTTGTGAAGTAAAATGTCTTTTTTATGCTGGTCATTTTGGTTTTTCCTCCCAATATGTCTGGTCTCTTTTATACTAGGGATACTGATTCTAATATGAGATTAAATTTTTCTAGTGTATTTTTGTCTTTCGGTTTTTATGTATGTTTTACTATTCAAAAAGTTTTCATTTTTATATAGTCCAGTATGGATATATTTCCCTTTGTAGTTCCTATATTTTCCATGTAGCTTAGAATGGTCTTTGTACTTAAATATTTAAATTTAAATTCTCATCAATTTCTAAAATATTTGGAGTTTTTTGGATCGACATTGTTAATATATCTGAAATTCATTTTTTTGCATGAAATATATTGCTGATGAATAACGTATCTGAAGTGTAGCTGGTTATGCAAGCAGGATTGGTTGTTCATGGAATCAAAATGGCACCTGTTACTTAATAAGTTTCCCTTATATTTTGATCCAATTTCTAGATGGTAAAATATATTTTTAAAAGTCGCATATAAGAGGACTTTTATGGATTCTTTCAGCAAAATTTGAGAACCTTCTATGTGTGTCAACATGCGTTTTGCTTAGGTAAAAATTGCAAAGATTCTGGACACACTTCATTTCTCTGGAGTTTATAATATTAAGAATCTAAAGAACGTTTCCTAATTTTATTAATGCATATATCAAGAAATAAGATTTTTTTGGTATTTATTAATAATCTAGTGATATGAATATAATCAAAACATATGTGCTCATTGCTAGGAATTTCAATAAAAACTTTTGAGTACTTTACATGTAGACATTTTGCTGTATATATTCTATTTGTGAGGTGAATCATAAACCTGTTAAAAGTTTTTTCCTAGTATATTTCTCTTGTTATTTGTTTATATTAATAAATGACTTTGTGTAACAATACTATAGGTTAACAAATTCTCAGATGACTTACAGAAAGTAAGTAATTACAAACCTGTTAGCAATTTTGGTAAGAAATAAACTTTCATTAACCTATAACTTATTCCTTATAGGGAATTTTAAAAGTTTACTTCATCTCAATTTTGTTTACTTTTTTATTTTTTCCTCATTATAAACATATGGTTATGCTATAAAAGTTGGCATTATAAACATACGATTATGCTTAAAAGTTGGCTTAAAACTCAACATTCAGTAAACTAAGATCATGGCATGCAGTCCCATCACTTCATGGCAGATAGATGGGGAAACAATGAGTGATAGACTTTGGAGCACTGCAGATGGTGACTGCCACCATGAATTTAAAAGACACTTGTTCCTTGGAAGAAAAGCTACGACAAACCTAGACAGCATATTAAAAAGCAGCATATTATTTTGCCAACAAAGGTCTGTCTAGTCAAAGCTATGGTTTTTCCAGTAGTCATGTATGGAGGTGAGAGTTGGACTATAAAGAAAGCTGAGCGCCAAAGAATTGATGCTTTTGAACTGTGGTTTTGGAGAAGACTCTTGAGAGTCCCTTGGACTGCAAGGAGATCCAACCAGGCCATCCTAAAGGAAATCAGTCCTCATTGGAAGGACTGCTGCTGAAGCTGAAACTCCATTGCTTTGGCCACCTGATGCAAAGAACTGACTTATTGGAAAAGACCCTGATGCTGGAGGAGAAGGGGACGACAGAGGATGAGATGGTTGGATGGCATCACCAACTTGATGGACATGAGTTTGAGTAAGCTCCGGGAGTTGGCAATAGAGACGGAAGCCTGGCATGCTGCAGTCCATGGGGTCACAAAGAGTCAGACATGATTGAGCAACTGAACTGAATTGAACTGATGCTAATTGTAAAGAGGTTTGAAAATACATAAAAATGTAAAATTAAACAACAGCTGTAATATCAATGCCTTGACCACCACTGTTAATGTTCTCTAGGAGGGATACTTGGCAAAAGAAACAGTCAAGTAACAGAAGAAAATCAAAAGATTGCTTACAGATAAAATGTATCAGGCATATTTAGCAATCATTTACTTTGTATGCCATATTTTAATACAAGCCCATTTCATATATTAACTTACATAATTGTTAGTGTACCCTTATGTATAAGAACTAAAATCATCATTTTCTGAAGAATCTGAGGCACAGTGAGTCAAATAACTTGCCTAAGGTCTTAAAGGTAGTAAGTGGCAGGGCCAAGGTGTGAAGTGAACGCAGGTAGCTCAGCTTTAGGTTCCGTGTTATGATTACTGTGTTGGGCTGCCTTTCTAATGTAAAATAGTGGTCAGCTGTAATCAGGAAATTTTTCACCTATCAGATGGATTAAAATACTTGAAAGATTAAGAAGTTCGATAATACTATTAGTGAAGACACATGTGCACTGTTGGAGGCCTTTTCAGAGGGCAAGTTGACAGTGATGGTTAAAACTTGAAGTGAATATAGATTCTTCAGTCTAGCACATGTATTGATCAATATCTTTCCCACAAAGAAATTACTACAATTACCTAGGAAAACACATAATGGTGTTTTCATTGTAATGTTTTTAACAGCAAAAATCTTTAGTGTTCATGAAACGATTCAATCAAATATAGTACATCCATACTATTAAATATCAAACAGTAGTTTTAAAGGAATGAATTGGTTATATAACTTCTATATGTTTTGACACGGAAAGTTCTTGGAGGCGTACATTTTGAAAAATAACTTGCAAAATTGTATGTGCAGTACAATATTTATAGTATGGTAAAATATGTATAAAGTCTGCCATTTTAAAGTATACAATTCATTGTCATTATGTACATTCATGATGTTGTGCAACCATCATCACTATCTTGTTCTAAAATTTTATTTCCCTAAAGGGAAACCTCTTACCCATTATGCTTTCACTAGTTCTTACTCCTCCATCTAGTCCTTGGCAACCATAAATCTGCTTCTGTCTCTATGGTTTTGCCTATTCTAGATGTTTCATGTAAGTGGAAAGTTATAGTTTGTGGACTTTCATGTCTTGCTTCTTTCACTTAACATAATGTTTTCAAAGGTCATCTATGTTGTAATATGAATCAGTACTTTGTTCCCATTTGTGGTTGAATTATTCTGTTGTTTTAAAAGTGTTGATAGACATTTGAGTTCTGTCCTCCTTTTGGCTGCTCTGAATAGTGAGTGCTGCTATGAATATTCATATATAAGTTTTTGTTTGAACACCAGTTTTCATGTCTTTTGGGTACTATAGGCCTAGGAGTGGAATTCTAGAGTCAAATGGTAACTGTTTAGCTTGTTGCTGCTGCTGCTGCTAAGTCACTTCAGTCGTGTCCGACTCTGTGTGACCCCATAGACGGAAGCCCACCAGGCTCCCCCGTCCCTGGGATTCTCCAGGCAAGAACACTGGAGTGGGTTGCCATTTAGCTTGTTGAGGAACCACCAAACCATTTTCCAAGATGACTGCATCATTTTACATCCCCAGCAGCAATTTCTGAGTGTTCCATTATCTCCATATACTTGTCAAAGCTTGTTAATATTCTTAAAAAAAATAGCCATCTGATGGGTGTGAGGTGGTATCCTATTGTGATTTTGATTTGCTTTTCCCTAATGACACTGAGCATTTTTTCATGTACGCGGCCATTTTAAATCTTTTGCCTGGTTTAAAACTGAGTAGTTTGCTTGTTACTGAGTTGTAGAATCTGTTTTTATAGTCTGGATAGTAAACTTTTATTAGATTGTGATTTTCAAATATTTTTTCCCATTCTCTGGGTTTTCTTTTCAGTTTCGTATACTTTCTTGTACTTTCATTTTTAATTTTGATGAAGTTCAGTTTATTTTTTCTGTTGTTGCTTGTGCTTTTGGTGATATAGCTAAAGAATCCATTGGGAAGTTCAAGTTCATTAAGATTTGCTTGTGTTTTCTTCTAAAAGTTTTATGGTCTTAACTCTTATGTTTAAGTCAGTGGATCAGTGTTTAGATCATCGATCTGTTTTGAATGATTATTCTATCAGGTGAGGTATATCAGGTGAGCCACCTGGAGTCCCCTGGTGGCTCAGATGGTAAAGAATCTGCCTGCAGTGCAGGAGACCTGGGTTTAATCCCTGAGTCAGGAAGATCCCCTGGAGAAGAAAATGGCAATCCATTCCAGTATTCTTGCCCGGGAAATTCCATGACAGAGGAGCCTGGCAGGCTACAGTCCATGGGTTCATAAAGAGTCAGACACAACTAAGTGACTAACCCAGGGATACACTGAATTAGGGATAACTGGATATGTGGATATCCAGTTCTCCTGGCATCATTTGTTGAAGAGTCTGCTCTTCTTTCATTCATTGATCTTGACATCCTTGCCAAAAATCATTTGACTAAATGTGTATGTGTTTATTTTGTACTCTCAGTTTTTAATACTTTTTGGTCTATGTGAGTATTCTTGTGGCAATACACACTTTTTTGATTACTGTAGCTTTGTGGCAAATTTTGAAATTGGGAAGTGTGATTCCTCAAAATTCTTTTGACTATTTGAGATTTCTTACAATTTCATAACAGTTTTAGGATTGACTTTTCCATTTCTTCGAAAAAGAAAATCTGAACCTTTAGGATTTTGATAGGGTTGCACTGTATCTGTAGTTTACTTTGGGGAATATTGCTGTTGTAATAATACTGTCTCTAGATCCATAAATATGTTTTTCTTAGGTCTTTAATTTCAGAAGTTTTATATAGTTTTAAGTGTGTAAATGTGTATCTCCTTGGTTAAATTTATTCTTCTCAAGTATTTTGTTTCTGATACTGTTGTAAATGGAATTTTCTTAATATTCTCTTTGGATCGTTCATTGTAACTGCTTTTATGTTGCTTGTATTCTGCAGCTTTATTGAGTTCATTTATTAGCTCTAATAACTTTTTTTTGTGGACCCTCAAATTTTCTATATATGGGATCATGTCACTGCAAATAGAGATAGTTTTACTTCTTCCTTTTCTGTTTGAATGCTTTTTATTTCTTTTTCTTGCCTGGTTACTCTGGCTAGGATTTCCTATACAGTGTTGAATAGAAGTGGCATTTTTATCTTGTTCCTGATCTAAGGGAGAAGTGATTTGTTAATATTTCTTTTTGTTTTATTGATGTTTATTTGGCTGCTCTGGTCTTGGTTGCAGCATGTAGGATCCAAATAATTCCCTAACCAGAGATTGAACCCAGGCCCCATACATTGGGACCATGGAGTCTTAGCCACTGGACTACCAGGGAAGTCCTGTGATTTTTTTTTTAAACCCATGTATTTTATATATACTCACATTTGAGTTACTATATAAAAACTCAGCACTATGTATTCATAAAGGAAAATTTTTTAAAGATTGAAATAACCCCTGACTGTTGATAGTAGTTGCTTTTGAGTAATGAGTCTGAATGTACTTTTCTTCCACCTTTTCTATATTTTAAACTCTTCATAATGAGGATATAATATTTTTAAGTTGTTAAAAAAATAGTATTAAAAAAGGAAATGAATACTTTTCAACAACAAAACTGTAATCTGGCAATATGATCATAAATTGCCTTTAAAGAGATATATAAAAGTGTACATTGAAATGGTATATAATCTTTATTAGCCAGAATAAACTTAAGTGGGGGGCTTCACTGGTGGCTCAGAGGTTAAAGCTTCTGCCACCAATGCGGGAGACCCGGGTTCGATCCCTGGGTCGAGAAGATCCCCTGGAGAAGGAAACGGTAACCCTCTCCAGTATTCTTGCCTGGAGAATCCCATGGATGGAGAAGCCTGGTAGGCTACAGTCCACGGGGTCGCATAGAGTCGGACACGACTGAGCGACGGAACAGAACAGAAACTTAAGTGGAAATATAAATTTACAGCAAGTCATATATAGATCAAGAAAGCAGGAAACCAACATAGCCATAGATAAATGTTTAAAATACTAGCTCTTAAAAGACACCAAGATTTTTAGCTTATAATTATGCTACTTTGTGTTCTTCTCATATTCTGATTTTATTTCTGTGAGTGATTTCATCTGACCTCACCTGCACCCTCAAAATAGTTAACAGTAATTTACTCAAGCTATTGCTTATTTCCTCTGTGAAATGATTCTTGATGGTTATAATTAGCATACTTTTGTGTCCTGTAGTTAGACTTGAACTTTGTGAAGGCTGGCTTGTGGGGCAGAGAGTTGAGAGCTGTGGTTAGAAGCCTCCAAATAAATAGTTTTACAATTTCAGTACCCTCGGGTCACCTGACACTAGCTAACTGTATTATTTTCAGGAAGTGATCTTATAACTAGATTAAAAAGCCACAAACTTCTAAGAGTACATCTCAGACGCTGAGAATTAAAAAATATGAATTAAGACCAGTTTTTAGTATATCAGTTTTATTAAGTGACTGAAAGGTACTGATTTATTATTATTATTTTAAATGATTGTTTTTAAAAGGAAATACAAAACTTTACCTTACAAGCTTAGTGGTCAAGATCATGTTAATTCGTGTGAAAAGGATCTTCAGCTTGAATTCTGTTTTGACTGTATCCTTAAAATATTTCAGAAACTAAGGATAAACTGTATTCCTAAAAATATATTTTTAAAATTTTATGTTTTCTTTGTATCAACATATATGTTTCCTTTTTTTTTCTCTTGTAGTACCTGTTTGAAAATGGTAGAATAGATAACATTTTTACTGAGCCCTATTCCAGATTTATGATTGAACTTACCAAACTCTTGAAAATATGGGAACCTACAATACTTCCTAATGGTAGGATGATTATATTTTGATTCTTTTCATGATATGCCTTCTTAAATTGCTTAATTTTTATGATTATCTTTCGTAAATTGTTCATTTTATATTTGTCTTGACTTAGATTTGGACTTTTGAGGAGAAAATCTTTGGTTTATTATCAGTTACTTAATAAAACTATATCTTGCATATAGTACATGAATAGATAATGACTACTAGATATAAAAAACAACTAAAGGTTGCATTTGCTTTTTAGAAACCAGTTTTGATATGGTGGTATTGGTAAAGTTGTACCCTGTACCTGTAGCTGCCTCATAGGCTACTGTTAAACCCCGTTAGCAGGGTTTTTTCAATAGTTGGAAAAAAGTAACCTGAGCTGGTTGTTAAGAGAGTTAAGTCTTCATCCTTGTATTGTCTATGACCATATGTCTTTGGACAAGTCCCTAATTCGCTCCTACTCTCATGCTCCTTGCCTGTGAATGGAGAGGTTGAATGTAATGCCCAGAAACGTGTTCCTTTCTTTTGGGCTACAGAGAACCTTTGAAGCATTAAAAGCAATGCAGTGGCATGATGCATTTAGCTTTCAAAGGAGGAGCTAAGAACTTATATTTGGAAATAACAAATAATGTATTCCTGGGCAGTCTCCCAAGAATAGAATGAGAGGTGGTAACAAAGGGAACTGGGGAGAGAACATTAGGAAAGACCTGAGTTTAACGGATATCATGAGGAAGCTGCGTTTAAAAAAAAGTATACTAATTTTAATTCTTCTGACCTCTGCTTTTCAGGAAAAATCCAGATAAACTATTGTGAAGTAATTTCTATTAATATAAGTTTTAAATAGGCGCTGCCTTCTAATGTTCTTAGCCAAATAAAACTAAAGCAGTTAACAGTAAGCATAACGATCTCAAACAGGAGTCTACTAATTGCAGCTCATGGCTGGATCTGGCCTCTTGCCTGTTTCTATATAGTTTATGAGCTAAAAATATCTTTTTACATTTCTAAATAGTTGGGGAAAATAAAATTATATTTTGTGACATGGGAAAATTGCATGAGATTCAGATTTGTTTCTATCAGTAAAATTTACAATAGCCATACCTATTTGTTCCTGTATTATCTATACTTCCTTATCTTTTACAACAACAAAGTTGTTCAGAGCCCTTATGGCCCACAATGCTTAATATACTTAACATCTGGCTCTTCACAGGAAAAATTTACCATACCCTGGTCTGAAATAACAATAGATTAAAGCTGTCTTAGGGGAGTGCTCACAGCGTCTGTTTCACTGGAATCATCTACCCTTTTCTTTGCAGTGCTTTTTCTATTTTTATGTATTAGGAAGAGGGACAAAGAGTCAGTATTTTCCTTAGTATCCTCCTGTCTTGAGAATTAAAGAAATTACGTAGTCCCTTTTAGCAGGAGCTTAGTGCTGTTTCTTTTTCCCTGTTCTGTTCAGGTTACATGTTCTCTCGCATTGAAGAAGAGCATTTGTGGGAGTGCAAACAGCTGGGCGCTTACTCACCAATTGTCCTCTTGAACACCCTCCTTTTCTTCAATACCAAATACTTTCAACTAAAGAATGTCACTGAGCACTTGAAGCTTTCCTTTGCCCATGTGATGAGACGGACGAGGACTCTGAAGTACAGTACCAAGATGACCTATCTGAGGTTCTTCCCACCTTCACAGAAACAAGAGTCAGAACCAGGTGTGGTGGAGTTTTTAAGATTCCTTTCTTTTTTGATTGAAATATAGTTGCTGTGCAATATTATGTTAGTTTCAGGTGTGCAACGTAATGACTTGACATTTAAATACATTATGAAATGATCACCACTGTAAGTCTAAACCATCTGTCACCATACAAAGTTATTACACTATTATTGGCTATATTCTTTATGCTGCATATTACCTCCTCATGACTTATTTATTTTATAACTGGAATTTCATACCTCTTAATCCCCTTCACCTAATTACCCCCACCCCTCTTGCCTTTGACAGACACCAATTTGTTCTCTGTAGCTGTGAGTTTATTTCTGTTTTGTCTGTTAGTTTATTTTTTTAGATTATACATATAGATAAAATCATATGGTATTTGTCTTTTTCTCACTGACTTTTTTCATTTAGCATCGCACACTCTGTGTTTTCACAAATGGCAAGATTATATTCTTTTTTATGGCAGAGTGAATTAATCCTTCTATTGATGGACACTTCCATATTTTGGCTATTGTCAGTAATGCTGTATTGGACGTAGGGGTGCATTTATATCTTTTTGAATTAGTTTTCTTGTTTCCTCTGGGTAAAAAAATACCCAGAAGTAGAATTGCTGGATCATATGGTAGTTCTGTTTTCGGTTTTTGAGGATGCTGTGTACTGTTTTTCACAGTGGTTGCACCAGTATACATGCTCACCAGCAGTGCACAGGGGTTCCCTTGTCCCTTTCATGATAGTCATTCTGATAGATATGAGATGATACCTTGTTGTGGACTTTGACTTGCATTTTCCTGATGACTAGTGATCTGGAGCATCTTTCCGTGTGTCTGTTGGCAGCTTGTATGTCCCTTTTGGAAAAATGTCTATTTAGATCCTCTGCCCATTTTTTGGGGGGGAGAAGGCAATGGCAAGCCACTCCAGTACTCTTGCCTAGAAAATCCCATGGATGGAGGAGCCTGGTAGGCTGCAGTCTGTGGGGTCGCTAAGGGTCGGACACGACTGAGCGACTTCACTTTCACACATTGGTGAAGGAAATGGCAACCCACTCCAGTGTTCTTGCCTGGAGAATCCCAGGGACGGGGGAGCCTGGTGGGCTTCCGTCTATGGGGTCACACAGAGTCTGAAATGACTGAAGTGACTTAGCAGCAGCAGCCCATTTTGTAATTGCATTTTTTATATTGAGTTTTCTGAGTTCTTTGTATGATTTGTGTGTTAACTCCTTTCCAGATATATACTTTGCAAATATCCTTACCCATTCAGGAAACTGCCTTTTCATTTTGTTGAGTTTCCTTTGCTACGTAAAATCTTTTTAAGTTTGATTTGGCCCCAGTTGTTTATTTTTGCTTTGTTGTCTTCCTCTGATGAGACAGATCCAAAAAATATTATTAACACCCATGTCAGAGTTTCCTGTCTGTGTTTTCCTCTAGGAGTCTTACAGTTTCAGGTCTTACATGTAAGTCTTTAATCCATTTTGAGTTTAATTTTGTACATGATGTGAAAAAGTGGTTCACTTTCATTCTTTTCCATGTAGCTATCCAGTTTTCCCAATCCATTTGTTTTAGAGTCTGTTGTTCCCCATTGTGTATTCTTGCTTTCTTTGTCATACATTGATTGATAAGGATTGGTTTATGTCTGGTCTATTTATTTTGTTCCATTGATCTGTGTATCTGTCTTCACATCACTACCATACTGTTTTGATCACTGTGGCTTTGGGTATACAGTTGGTTAAGCCAGCCAGCTGAAAATCTGCATATAACTTTACAGTCAGCCCTCCTCATTTACCGTTTCATGTCTGCAGATTCAAAAGCCATGTATTATATAGTACTGTAGTGTGTATTTATTGAAACAAATCCATGTATGAGTAGATCCGTGTAGTTCAAACTTGTGTTTTTAAGAATCAACTGTAGTTTGAAGTCAGGAAGTGTGACCCACCAGCTTTGTTCTTACTCAAGATACCTTTGGCCATTTGTGGTATTTTGTGAGTTCATATACATTTTAGAATTACTCGCTCTATCTTTGTGAAAAATGCAGGTGGTATTTTGTTAGGAATTGCATTGAATCTGTCAGTTATTTTGGAATAGACATTTTAACACTATTCTTTCAGTCTGTGAGCATGGTGTATCTTCCAATTTATTTGTATCTTTTTATAGTTTTTAGAGTACAGGTCTTTCACCCCTTTGGTTAAATTTCTTCCTAGGTATTTTATTATTTTTGATGCAGTTATAAATGGGATTGTTTTCTTAATTTCTGTTTCTGATAGATTGTTATGAATGTATAGAAATCTGAAAGATTTCTGCATGTTTTGTATACTGTAAAATGTATTTACTAGAATTGATTTATTCTTATAATTTTTTGATAGTGTCTTTAGAATTTTCTATATATAGTATCATGTCATCTGCAGGTAGTGATGGTTTTACTTCTTCTTTTCCAGTTTGAATTTTTAAAAATATTTTATTGTAACCTATGACTTATCTTTTAGTATTATTTTTAAAAATATTTATTTATTTTATTTATTTGGCTCCTCCAGGTCTTAGTTGTGGCGCCTGGCATCTTCAATCTTCGTTGTGGCATTCAGGATCTTTACTTGTTGCAAATGTGGCATCTAATTCCCTAACCAAGGATTGAACCTGGGCCCCCTGCATTGGGAGCATGGAATCTTGGCCCCTGGACTGCCAGCAAAGTTCTTGATTTTTAAAATTTCCTTTTCTTGTTTGATTGCTTAGGACTTTGCAGGATTGCCTAGGACTTTGCAGGATTGCCTAGGACTTTGCAGATTGCCTGGGTCTTTGTAGGATTGCCATGGCTAGGATTTCATCCAGTACTATGTTGAATAAAACTGTCAGGAGTGAGCATCTTGTCTTATTCCCCAACTTAGAGAAAATTTATTCAGCTTTTCACCATTGGATATGATGTTAGTTGTGAGTTTATCATATATGACGTATATTATGTGGAGGTATCTTCCCTCTGTAGCTGCTTTGTTGAATTTTTATCAGAAATGAATTTTTTCAAAAGCTTTTTCTGCATCTACTGAGATTATCTTATGCTTTTTATCCTTCATTTTCTTAATGTGGTGTATTATGTTGATTTGTGAATATTGAATCATCCTTGTATTCCTGGAATAAATCCCATTTGTTCGTGGCATATGATCCTTTTAATGTATGGTTGAATTCAGTTTGCTAATATCTTGTTGAGGATCAGTGATACTGGCCTGCCATTTTGTTTTTCTGGTGTCTTTTTCTGGGTTCTGCTGGCCATGTAGAATGAGTCTGGAAGAGTTCCTTCTTCTCCTATGTTTTGGAATAGTTTGAGAAGGATAGGTATTAACTCTTACCTAAATGTTTGGTAAAACTCACCTGTGAAGCCATCTGGCTCCAGGTTTTGTTTTTTGAGAGTTTTATGATTCCTGATTCAGTTTTATTATTGGTGATTGGTCTGTTCATGTTTTCTACTTCTTGCCTGAGTTAGTCAGATAGTATGTTTCTAAGGATTTATCCATTTTTTTTTCCTAGGTTGTCTGATTTGTTGGCATATAACTGTTCACAGTAATCTCTTGTGATCCAGTGTATTTCTGTGGTGTCAATTGTAACTTCTGTTTCAATTTTCATTTTATTTGAGCCCTCTCTTTGTTTTTGATGAATCTGGTTAGTCAGTTTTATCTTTTCAAAGAACAGGTTCTCTTCTGTTTTTTTGTTTCTATTTTATGTATTTTCATTTTTGATCTTTATTATTACTTCCTTTACTAACTTTGGTTTTTGGCTGTTCTTTTTGTAGTTCCTTTAGGTGTAAAGTTAGATTATTTGAGCTTTTTGTTTCCTAAGGTAGACCTATATCACTATAAAGCTCCCTCTTAGAACTGTTTTTGCTGCAGCTGATAAGTTTTTGTCTCAAAGTGTGTGTGTGGTTTTTTTAATTTCGTCATTGATTTCTTCAGTGATCCATTGATTGTTCAGTAGCATGTTGTTTGGACTCCACATATTTGTTTTTTCCAGTGTTTTCCTTTTCGTTGCTATCTAGTATGATAGCATTGTGGTTGGGAAAGATGCTTAGTATGATTTCAACTTTGGGGTGACAGAGGATGAGATGGTTGGATGGCACTGACTCAATGGACATGAGTTTGAGCAAACTCCAGGAGATAGTGAAGGACAGGGAAGCCTGGTTTGCTGCAGTCCATAAGGTCATATAGTCAGACATGACTTGGCAACTGAATAACAACAAACTTACTGAGATTTGTTTTGTGGTCTGATGTGATGTATCCTGGAGAATGTTCCATGTGTACTTGAATATTATTTTGTTTGGGGATGTAACGTACTGTTTATTAAGTTCATCTGGTCAAATGTGTCCTTTAAGGCCAGTGTTTCCTTATTAATGTGTCCATTGATATAAACAGGATGTTAGAGTCCCCCTGCTGTTATTGTATTACTGTCACTACCTCCTTTTGTGTCTGTTTTATTTGCTTATATATTGTGTTTAGGTACTCCTGTGTAGGATGCATACATATATGCAAGTGGTTTGTATTATTGTTGGAATATTCCCATTATCGTTATGCAGTGTCCTCCTTCCATCTTTGTTTTAAAGTCTTTTTCGTCTAATGTCAGTATTGCTACCTCAGCTTTCTGTTTCCGTGGAGTATCTTGTTCTTTTCCCTTGCTTTCAGCCTGTGTGTGTCTTTAGGTCTGAAGTGAGTCTCTGATATGCAGCATATATATGGATCTCATTTTGGTATCCATTCAGGCACCGTGTCTTTAGATTGCAACATTTAGTTGATTTACATGTAAGGTAGTTATTGCTATGTACAGGACAGGGAAGCCTGGCATGCTGCAGTCCACGGGGTCACAAAGAGTCCAACACAACTTAATGACTGAACAACAAAAGTACATTTATTACCATTTTAAAAACTGTTTTATGAATGTTCATGTCTGTTTCTTTTCTTCTTGCTCTCTTCCCTTGCAGTTTGATTTTTAGTTTTGTTTGTATTCCTTTTTTCTTTTTCGTGTGTACCTGTTACTAGGTTTTGGTTAGTGGTTATCATAAGGCTCTTACGTAACACCTTATGTATACAGCAGTCTATTTTAAGTTGGTGGTTGCTTAAGTTTGAGTGCGTTCTAAAAGCACTACATTTTTACTCTCACCACCCCAACCCATCTTTTATGTTTTTGACAAATTTTATTTTTTTAATGTTGTATTTTCTTTAATAATTTTAGATTATTTGATCTTACTACTTTTGTAATCTTCATACTAGCTACATAGATGGTTGAGTCACTACCTTTAGTATGTGCTTGCCTTTACATTGAGTTTTTTTCTTCCACAATTTTCATATGTCAAGTAATGGCCTTCTTTTTATGTTCAAAGAAATCCCTTGAACATTCGTTGTAAGGTCAGTTTAGTAATGATAAACTCCTTTAACTTCTGCTTGTCTGGGAAGCTTTATTTCACCTTGAGTTCTGAATGATAATCTTGACAGAGTATTCGTGGTTGTAAATTTTTTCCTTTAAGCATTTTGAATATCTCATGCCACTGCCTTCTGGCTTTAAAGTTTCTGCTGAAAAGTCAGCGGATGTTCTTATGGGGGGTCCTCTGTATGTAACTAGTTATTTCTCTCTCTTGCTTAGTCATGTCTGACTCTTTGTGACCCCATGGACTGCAGCACACCAGGCTTCCCTGTCCTTCACCATCTCCCAGAGCTTGCTTGAACTCATGTCCATTGAGTTGGTGATGTCATCCAACCATCTCGTCCTCTGTCATCCCCTTCTCCTTGCTGCTTTAAATATTCTCTATCTTTAACTTTCGACATTTTAGTTGTAATGTGCCTCAGTGTAGGTTTCTTTGCATTCATCTTGTTTGGGACTCTCCATTTCCTGGAAATGGATAACTTTACCTTTTCAAGTTAGTGAAGTTTTCAGCAGGTTTTTTCTTCAAAGAGATTTTCTGTTTCTTTTCTTCCTTCTTTGGGAATCCTTATAATGCAAATGTTAGTATGCTTGATGTTGTCCCCAGAAATCTTTCAAACTGTCTTTTTTTAAAAGTTTTTGCCTATTTCATTTGGAACAATTCCTTTGTCTCCTCAGTTTTCCTAGCTCTCTGCATTTGTTTCTGTGTACTAGATAGATCAACCACATCTGCCAGCCTTTAAAGGATGACTTTATGT